>NW_027120511.1:0-24975 GCF_038355195.1 Osmerus mordax | reverse complement strand
AAACCTTGAAGTCTTTTTATTATGTTTATGTGTGTGTGTGTGTGTGTGTGTGTGTGTGTGTGTGTGTGTGTGTGTGTGTGTGTGTGTGGGGGGGGGGGGGGGGGACCTTTAGGTATATCCTATGTGTATCCTCTGGCCTGGGCTCCACAGATGACTCTCCTCGTGTCAAAAAAAGACACTTCACCAAAAAGTTAGAAAAAATTACAGGGGGGGGGGGGATATCTTGTGGACCGTCTGTCAGCCCACAGTGATGAATGGAAATGGACCAGCTCTCCTCTCCTCTCTTAATGCAATCACTTGGCCACGGCAGCGGCTGCCATCTTTGATGCTGGCTCGGTTTTTGTAAATTCGGAGCAAATTACTCCGTCAGAACCCGGCGGCGCCTGTCCATCAAGCTGAAGGGGAGGAGGATGTCGCAGAGACAGGTGAATGACAAGGAGGCACACTAGGGGGAAAACAAGATGAGGAGGAGAGAGGAGGGGGTCGAGGAAAAAAAGGAAAAAGAAAAGAGAAAGTGAAAGGGAGAGGATGATGCAAAGGTGGGGGAGATGGAGAGAGTGAAAAGTTAGAGGGAAAAGAGGGTGGAAACGCTGAGAGGACAGGAGAAAGGCAAAATAGGAATAAATAAAAAAAACTTGGGAAACACAGACTCCCTTGGGCGCAGCAGTATCAAGTCAATCTGGGGGCTAATTCGTGTCAAGGCTTGAATCCTATCTCCTTGAGAGCCGAGCAGAAGGTTGACAAAAATTGAAGTGGAAATGCAGGATGCACAAGAGGATAGGGCCACAGCAATGGGCATGGGGGAATAAAAGGGCTGTACCCCGGTGCTCTTTGCCTCCTCTGTGAGCACAGGACTAACCTCGGGCCGTCTGTCCTTCCCTCACTTCCCCCCTCTCCTCCGCATCGAAACAACGCAAACCAAGTTTGTTAGGTGAAAGTTTCAGGAGCTTCCTGTCATCAAACCCACCACTTGAGAACTATGACATCATCGAAAACACATTCATGCAGGAGGAATAAACATTGTGTGCCACAAAGACTCGACAGTTTGGACCCAGGAAGCGACTATTGGACATCATTTTGATTGAAAATACAACATACAAATGGGCCTTAAAGCAGATATCTTGTCTCCCTGTTCGCCAGAATCCTAATCTTGTTATGACTACTGAATTTGGTAAGATGTGAACTGAGGCATGGGTCAATATGAATAATATACTGGCAGTGTGTAAAACAGACTAGTTGGTGTGAATTACAGCGTAGAGGAAACAAAGAGATATCCCATCCACAGCCGAGGTGCAGACAGCTCCCATTGTTAATCACGTCTAATTAGGGACAGGATCTGGCTCTGTTCTCCGACAGCCATGTTGACAGATCTTCTCCCTTCCCCCTCCCTCGAGTTAGACGGCAGGCGCACGGACGGGGCCCGGTTCCGCCCGGAGCGCTTTAGCGTGCTAGCTCGGAGCGAGCGAGAGGGCTCTGTGTACGGGTAATCAAGGAGGTGGCGCCGGTGGTGGCAGCAGCTGTTGACAGGTACGCCTGTGCAGCAGGCTTAGACCGGAAACCGGCAGGTGGGGGCTCAAGGCGAGCTTGAAGAAATCTGTGTATCCCACCTCCCCTCCCAAACCATTTTCACTTTTTTATGCTTCCTCGCAAGGATTAAGAGTGGAAAATTAAGAACATGAAGGCAAACACAAAAACCTGTGATGTAGAAAAGATGGTTTTTTTTTATCTTTTGGGGTGTTTATTCATAGGCTTTGAGCAGAGATATCCAATGTCCTAAATGTCAGTAGTATTAAGGCTTAGGGATGTAGGGCTATAGAACTGTGCAGCAACAACAGATGACCATTCCAGAGTATGTGACAATAACACAAAGTTGCTAAAGTAAGAAAAGATTCAGAATAGAGGCTACAGAGGATACAGAGAAGAGGTGGGTGGCAATGTTACAAAACGAATGAGATGGACAGAGGTCAGGAGACAGACACCCGCAACTTTTGACCTTTTGAGACAGTTTTACAGTAGATCAAAATAATTAGTCTAGTCTGTCTATCACCCTTCTAACACCCAACAGAGCTCCAGGACTTTAAAAATAACTCCCTGTCCATTCACAGACAGACACACATGCGATTAACACTGTCTCATCCACACTCCCAATACAGAAACACACTTAGGCCCTGCACCAACAAAAACACCAGGCTTTGGCGGCATGGCTGGACGGGAACGGCATCTGCCTGTCAAGCACCCACCACCCTCTGACTCTGTGTTAGTGTCTCTCTCTCTGTCTGTCTGTCTGTCTGCGTACGTTCTCCTTTGCTCCAGTTCAGATGCACGACAGTGGTGGACGACCAGGGAAGTTTGTGTGAAAGAAACAGAAGATCCTGTGTTTTTCTTCTTAATAAGGGCAGATTAGGAGATTTGGCGTCCCCCCTCTCAGACCCACAACTGTCATAACAGCGGTCAGGAAAAGCGACGCTTTTTTTTCATATCCCGGCTCTCTTTCTCTTTCCCTGTCCCCCCCTTCCTCCTCATCCTTTCTCCTCCTCCTCCACCTTCCTCCTCCACCCTCCTCCTCCACCCTCCTCAGACTCACTTGGCTGCAAGTCAGAACACCCCTCCTATTGTATGAGAACTTAGTAGTGTGCACAGGCATATTGTAGAGGTCAGTTTGTGGTTATTTCTGCTTGCATATTTTGTTTATGCATGTGATTATATGACAACATCACTCCCATATGATATCACATAATCCTTAATTTTTTACATTCCATGAAAGTAGTTTTGAACCAGGAAATGATTCCTCAAATCTGCTGGTTAAAACTGTCTTGGGGCTGTGGTGTCTAAACCCGGCTTTAGACAACTTGGGCACCTGATCCCAGCCATCAGCCGGTTCAATGTCCAGCCTGGAGGAACAACAGCTGTCTGGCCTCTGTCTAGTGTGAGAGTCTTCCCCCACAACCTGAATGCCCCCCCCCCCCTCCGACCCCTAACCTCAACCGCTGTACTAATATCTTCAGCTGCCAATGTCACGGCCGGGTTGGCAGTGGGAGCTTTGTCTTCAAACCTCACCCCCCTTTTTTGCTTGCTATGTGTGACCCATCCTGCACCCCCCCCCTCTTCCACCCCCCCCCCCCCCCCTCTTCCACCCCCCGACACAGACAGATACATTATTTCTATTTGTCCTCTTCGGGCCAGTGGAAGGAGTTATCGATACAATCCGCCAAATGATGTCAAGGATTTGTCAGTGAAGCTTATGAATGACAAAAACACCCCCATCCTCCTCCTACCTACCTTTCAAAAATCCCCCCCCCCCCCCCCCCCCCAAAAAAAAAAAAAAAGAAGAAGACTTGCACCTTCAGAGCAGGCCAGGAAGATTGAGAGCCAGGACACCATATTGATTTCCCCCCATCCTCCTTCTTAAATAGAAGCTGATGGGTACAAAGGCAGGAGCCATAGCTTTTGTGTGCTAAAATGTGGCTAAAAGCTTTCCGGAAGGTTGAGGAAGGGATTGAATTAGATATTACATCTAATGCTGCTTAGCAGCAGATGGACGAGAAGGAGAAGAAAAAAGAATGCTGTCTGGCTGCTTGGCTGGGATCACATCTTCAGCTTTTCCCCTTTCGTCTTGTTGTTTGTGAAAAAGATCAGGCGGGTGGCGGGTAAATAGATAAACTTTGTGGAGTTGACAAAGGAGGGGCGTGAGATGGGCGCAGGGGTTGAGCCGACACCATTCACAAGCGCCCTGACGGGGGGGACAAAGCCATCGGTTTGGATGCGTCTCTGCCAGAGGACAAGGGGAAGAAGGGATGGTGATAATCTGACTGGCAGACGGGGGGGAAATGGAGAGCAAACAAAGCGAGGGAGATGGAGGGAGGGGAGGAAGGGTGGATGTGAATGTCAGAGAATGGGAGAAGGTGTGTACCGTGTAAAGGCAAGGTGGCATTCTACACAAGAGCAGTGCAACTTCAAATGGAAATGTGTGCTGAGATACATCATAGCACTTGGGACCACTGCATGCAATGACACAAGAATAAGAACAGATTGGAACTTTACCCACCAGCTTGCCACCATTTTTCTTTAGCTCCCAGAAGGTAAACCATGAAACTCAGATCCTGAGGTAGTCTTGGTTCAACACCCACACCCTTTCGCCATGCCCTCTCTTTCTCTCTCGGCGTCCCATTAGAACACACAAGGACTCCCATCTCCTGAGGTAAGCTCTTTGGCAAACAGCTCGCTGATTAAAACAAACAGGCGAGTGAGCCCCGCTGTAGGGGAGGATAGGGCAAACAGGCCAGACGCAGTGGGAGGCCTCGAGACAGCCGCCGCACCAGACTGTACTCTGCACAGCACGGCTGCGACGAGTCACGACCGAGAACCCAGCGAAGGCACAGAGTCACACGGAGGGTCAGGGAGAGGGAGAAAGCGCTGAGACGCTTTGCTGAGTGGCCGAGTCATGAACAGAGAGGCGAGTCAGACAATGGGGTCTGTGCTAGAGAGTGTGAAAGGATATCAGCAGTTACTCAGGGTCAAAGTCAGCTGAGTTTCAGACGCAACTAACGGCAGAAGACTGAAGAAGTGTCTGCTGTGTGTAGCATGGTGCAAGAAATGTACTTGCTGACAAAAACAGCAATGTTCTACAAGAAAAACACAGACAAAAAAGGGTCAAAGTTGGAAATGAAATTCACAGACAAAACAAGTGGTTTACACAAAATAGCGTGTCCTTCTACAAATAAATCAAATAAATAAAGCAAAATAAATGCCAGAGATCTGGACACAAAAGGGACCATGGGGCTGCCCAGCCGAAAAAGGAGGGAGACGAGGCCACGCCCACGTCCGAGGGCTGTCAATTCTCAGTGCACTCAATGGTTTTAATGTCTTGGCTTAAAACAGCACGGTATCCTGCCAAGATTAAGTATGGGATCTCAAGGCATTCGCCGAGCATGTGAAATCACTCTCGATGGTCTCATTCCCCTCTAATTCAATTAGGCTTTTTCCCAGAGCACCCTGGGACCAGGAATTTTTTTTGTGCTTCTTCTTTTACATCCATGCAGAGGGGGATGAGTACGGGGCGCTGTACCCGAGGTGTGGAAAGTTGAAACCCTTCTCTCTGTCCCGTACACACATCCGCTCCAACACCACTCTGCACGCTAAGACCTGGATAAGCATCAGGACTGAATGACTTCATAGGGATTGACAAAGAACAAGGGGAATTATTGGCCAATCAGAGGCAGCTGTCCCCAGGTCTGTTATAGTGATGGGGATGATGTAATGTCTGAGGCTTGCGGGATGGTCTTTCGGGGGAGGGGGGACATGCAAGGGCATGCAACAATTCTGAGGTGATTATTACAGTTTAGTCTAGTTTCTGGCAGCTATACCAAAGAGTCAGGGCATGTAGAACACTACTGTGCATAAGACTGACTAACTGTATATCAAGAGTTTTTATTTGAATACAAATTGCTATATATTTGTTTAATGAAGAGAACATTAAACATTGAAGCATCCCACATCTTAAATGACCTGACATTGTTAAAATAAAATGGATTTGTCTTGGTTTTGGCTAGAGATGTAGTCAGTATGGTCATGAGTTTCACAGTTCAAACCCCCAGGGAGAAAACCTCACAAGGACTGACCTCAAACACCCAGGCTGATACCTAGCCTGACCTGCTCTTGACCTCACTTTGACCTCTGGTCTGGAGGTGTGCCACACAAACTCCCACATTCTGACACAGGCTCATCCAATTACACAAACACACACACACACAAAACACAGACCCCCCTCTTCCTTCCTTTTTTTGGCTCCCTCCCCCTCGATTTCATTCCCTGTCTGCTTTGCCTATTAAATACCACTCCCCCACCTCCCTTCATATTTACAAAGGCTTACAAACAAGGCCGAGGCGTTTGGCTGCAGCTCCTCGGATACCAAATCCGTCTGCCACTTATCTGAGGGATTACTGCGGTGAGGCCAGGCTACTGCAGATTAGAAACAAAGGCCAAATTAAAACAGGGGCTATCAACAAACACAGCGACAAGACGACAGGGAGGTGATCCAATTACACTGATAACCCAACAGCCCCCCCGCGTGCATGAGGAGACACTCTGAGCCGGGACGAGTCGAGGTAAACGTACACACGCAAAGCAAGCAGAGAGACAGGCGCCAACACGTGCCCATTCACGACGTACCCTGCCAAGCACAGGTCACGCACATGCCCACGGACACACGCACGCACACAGGTGACGCATGCACACTGACAAAAGGTTAAAGGCACACAGTTAGAAAAAGACGGATGTTTTGCCCACACCCCACGTTGTAATGAGCTTCTATTCTATATTTACAAACTATATACAAACGCATTCAGAAAGTGCACACATTCCTTACAGATCTACGTACTGTAGCTGACATTTACAAAGCGACAGTCCTCTACCCTGAATTCAGTGGCATGTGACCTCAGTGCCGACAGCCGGTTGCAGCCAACCCTCTTTTGCCAGTTCCTGACGAGCTCATTACCGGCCAAGCCCCATTGTGTTAATTGAAGCCACACTAACGACCCCCCCCCACCCCCCATCCCTCCTACTCTTTAAAAAGGCAGAAAGACATGTCGCTCTCTTTAGCCCGGTTCCCCCTCCAGCTACACAGGTAATTGAATTGCGCCAGGGCCCTCAGTAAGCTGGCTTGTTTTAATAACTTCACTAGATTATGTTTAATAAGTGAGCCTTAAATGCTCTTTTCGTTGGGCCAGGGAGGATGAGGAAGGGCAAATGTGGAAATAGAAATGAATGAAATTGACTAGACTTTCTTTCCAGGGCCTGCTTGGGGGACAGATGTAATCATGGCAGCGTACTTGGCTCGTCTATCTGTGAGCACGGTTCAGCAGTGGGACATGGAGTTCTGCAGCACTGAGTTTGGTGAGCTTTCCTGGAGCAGACTGCATTGCAGCCAACACACACACAACCTTAAACTGTAATCTTAGCACACTGTCTGACTCTCATTCCCGCACCCACTTGCTCGATCCAATCTCATTCCACGATGTTATCAAAATTAGACATTTATGGGCCATGGAAGGGCTAATTGATGTGATTGTTTTGACTGGCTGCTGGTGTGTGGAGGTCATCCGAGAGTCCAAAAGGTCAAAGGTGAGAACGGGGGCATTTCTTATCAGTCTGGTGCACGGGCAGAGTGTCAGCCAGGGCCAGGTGTCGGGTTGGGCCGACTGGGCGACAGCTTAGCCAGGCTGGAGCTTCGGGGCACGGTTAGAGGAGAGGGTCAAAGAGTCGCCAGCGAACAAACAGGAGAAGCTGAGATAAGGAGCAGAGACAGTGTATGCCCGGAGAAACCGGCGTGGGTTTTAGTTATTAAGATTCATACAGCAAATTCATTACTGTGCAGCAAATATACAAGGATGAATGGGTTATATGTATGTATACACGTAAATAAGTGGATTATATATTTACATTTACGCATTTAGCAGACGCTTTTATCCAAAGCGACTTCCAAGAGAGAGTTTTACAAAAGTGCATAGGTCACTGATCATAACAACGAGATAGCCCCAAACATTGCGGGTAGCCAAACATGATGCATACATTGTGAAAACCAAATAAGTCCCAAAGGGAAGAATAATAAGAGCATGTAGTTAGACAAGTTACAATTAAACAGCAAGAACCTCAAAAGTGCAAGAGTGTACCTGTGGAAAAAAGCAAGCAACAATAATATATTTCACGGTGAGTACAATAATTTTAAGACAGTTACAACAAACCAACAAAAGAAAAGTTGTCTATATATATATATAAACAAAAGGGATTTCTTTGGAGAATACTGGGCGCCAAAAAAAAAGAGGCAGAGCAGAGAAGGAAAAAGAGAGTGATGGAGACAGACGTCTAGAAAGCAGGACAGCCAGTGAAAGAGCGACTGACGGGGAGAGATGTGCAGGGAATGTTTGCGTGCTGATCGCCAGTCAGTTAGCCTGTGTGTTTGCGACGCAAAGAGCAGTGCATCCGTCACACAGACGGCGATTAACATAATATTGTGTGTTGTCAGTTGTGTGACGGCTGGTGCAGGTAGTTATCTGGGGACACACACATTGTGTGTGTGTGCGTGTCTCCCGTGTCCAGGCTTGCCTCTTTCTGTCACCTCCCTGGACAGGTGGCATCCCTCTAGCCCTGTGATTAGCGTGTCAACGTCTTTACATGTCGCCAGCGAGCGCACAGCGTGCATCTACATACACATATAAATGTAAATGTGGCCCGTCCTCTCCCCCACGCCTCCCTCGCACCTGCCTTGTCAAGGGCGATGACAGCTCAGGATTGATTTGACCGCACGCCGTCCTCGGAGACGCCCGCCAAATAAGCGTCTGGACCACCTCTGACATCAAGGACCCGTCAGAGGATGTCGGCGTGGCCACGGCGTCAGCAGGGACGCAATCTGCAGATTTGACAGACATGCACACAAAAACATACCGTCAGGAAACTTGCAGAAAGCCCCTGAAAAACTTTGGCCATCCTACGTTTTCCCTTCATTTATATTCCAGTGTCTGTTTTCAGTCCGAAAAGGCTCCCATCAGAGCTACAAGTCAAATGATGGTCCTCAGCTGATTCAAGAAGTGATCCCACTGTCAATCTGTAGTCTCTGAGGGGTGATTGATTTGGAATTGAGCACAGAGTCATTGTTGTAACACGCTCCTGTATCGACTAAACAGAAATAGATGTTTTGTCCTTGGAAGGCGTGGAACGGAGGATTTTTCTAAATGTAGACTTGACTCATAATTTGACATTTCCAGTCAATGTCATTTAGAAATGCATCTTTAAAAAACATGATACAGGAAGGTAGTTGTTGTGTGTGTTTCTCATTACATTTCCGTCGCAACTGCATACAGTATAATCAAACTGATTGATGCCACTCTTGCCCGGGTGAAAAAATAAATCGTTGAATCAGAAGCGTCAATGATGGCCTAAAAATTCACTTCAGATGAATCTCAAATCCAGTTTCCCTAAAATACATCAGTGCCCCTCCTTCTGAGTACTGTCTGTTTGGACTGTATACATTTAAGAAATCAACTGTGATAACTACAGCATCTGTAGTTCCAAAAACTGGACCCTTTCAAACTGAATCTGAGGAGAGGAAGCAATGAGCAATCCAAAGGTAATGCCTCTTCCATAGAGTGTGTGTGTGTGTTGCTCCAGTAGATGTGTGTGTGTGTGTGGGTGAGTGTGTGGGGGTGAGTGTGTGAGGGCTGTGTGTATTCAGAGTCTGTACGTGTGTGTCAGTAGTACACACTCTGCAGCAGTAGATTCAGTGGAGGTGAGGGCTGTCAGAGTCAGGCCTGGTCAGCACGCAGAGTGATTATGGCTGACCCTGCAGCGAGGGGTTTGGGTGGGGGGGGGGGTCACTCTGGATGTCAGAGGAGGTGAGAGACAGGGGCTGAACCCAGCGTGGCCCTGCCTGCCCGCTTCCCGAGACACACGTGTTAGCCTAGACACGATTGCTTCTGGAATTGCCGACACTTACGAGGCTAACCCCTGCTAAGAGTAGAGAGCCCGGGAAGGTAAAGAAAACGGGCTCTGGTCTGACTGACTGCAACCTGACAGACATCGAAAATCACTGGCAGAACTAGGCTCGCTAGTGTGTGCGCGCTCATACCGTCCTCACAGGTCAACATCCAATCTGCCAATGACAAGTCTCCACACTGAGTGGGCTGCAACCTCTCATCAAATCACGTCTGTCCAGCGCTTTCCAACCTAGCCCTCTTCATTTCAGCACAGTTAACGTGAAGCCTATATGCATGCTCAAGTTGTTCTATACACGTCATCCTGCTCCTCATTCCAGCTTTTCCTCTAATGACCAATCTCTGGCCTGACACAAAGAACAGTACAGAGAGGGGAAGAGACGGGAGCGGCAGCTGTTCAAGTGCTTCTACAGCCACAGAAAACAGAATCATGCCTTAGCTTACAAGTGAGGTAAATCTACTACAGGGACGTACTGAATGTTCCGGTTCCAACATGCGCAATGACTTGTTACTGGCCAGGTCTCACGGTCATCCTTGTTCTCATCCCCGTTTCTTCTCATCCTCTCTTTTCTTTTCCATTCTCTTTCCGTGTGTGTTTGCTTCTCTAAGCAGTGTGTCTTACCCCTGCCTCTCCAATTAAAAAAACATGGGCAGGGAAGAGGGAAGTGCAGATATTCCTCGGAGAGACTCAAGTCAATACAAACAATTGATGACAATACACACCAGCAGAAAAGCGCACAAACACACACCCCCCATTTTGGACGACCAGAAAAATGACAACTAAAACAAAACACTTTCTTTTTTTTTATAATACTAGAAGTAAATTGAGACAGCAGTTGAACTGCTGACAGTAATTACAAAGAAAATGAAACATATGTATATCTTTGAAATGCACTGTTGAGAAATGAAATGAACAACAAACATATTACATTTCAGCCTGAAGGCTAAAGCGCTTAATGTATACTGTATTCTTTCATAATAAATTTAATTCAAAATGCAGTACTTTAAGAGCGTCTCTGAATGCAGTGCACTGAAATGGCGTAATTAGCACAGGGAGGAAAATAGGTGAAATAAATGAGATATAATTGTTGTGCGTCTGTCTTTCATACCTTGAAAGTGTGTTCTTGTGAACTGGAGCACACACGAAACGCGAGTGACTGCGCGAACGTACATCGAGGCCTAATGACGGGCCTACTAATGAAACATGTGCAACGCTATAATCACGTTTCCATGTAAATTAGTGTGTGTAAATAGGGGGGAGTATGTTTTTCTGTTGATGCGTCTCCATACACAGTGACTCCTATTGGTATTGACTCAGTATTGATAGGGAGCAGCCCAGGAGCAGATGGTATCAGTGGGCTGCATCATCCTCAGTCACCCCTCATTTGGGGGAGTTGAACTGATCCTTCCCCAGCGCAGGAGGAGTGCTGGATGGAGGGGAGGGGGCGAGTGAGTCTAAATTCATACGCTCTCCCCCACCTTTGATAGTCAAGTGGATTACACCTTGTGTTCAAATAGAGGCCGTACAGAAAGGGGTGGCAGGGTTGGGGGAGAAGGCATCAGGACACAAAATGGAATCAGGGCCCAGTCTAAAAGGCTTGATTCGGTTATTGTTAACTGCTTCCACTTCATTAAGCTTAATCCTTATTAGGGTGTAAGTATAACTGGAGACCTGAATGGACAGAGCCCGGCCAAAGGGACATGTGTGCCTATTGTGGAACTCTCAGGGGTTAATCCCTGTCCCTGTGGTGTGTGTGTGTGTGTGTGTGTGTGTGTGTGTGGGCACACAAGAAGGTTGGAGACTACAGCTCTGCTTATTGGGGCTGGTCTCTGGTGTGTGCATGTCAGGCTCCACGCTACAACTTCTCTGGGTCCCTCCCCTAAGGCCTGCCCCCCACCCCCTTTCCTCTGTGGCCCCCTTCCCTCAGGGCCCCTGATGTGACAAGCGTGAAGCTCTCCCCTCCTTTTGTGAATCAATCTGAGCCTCCTCGTAGTTTCCCCCTGCCCCCCCCCCCCCCCCCCCCCCCCACTCCCACCCCCACTGGACACATGCTGGGTCACAGGCCAGTGTGTTAATACAGATGTAGATGCCAATAAGGCCTCTTAATCAGGACACAAGAGGGAGCGATTGACTTTTAAAGAAGATGTACAACCCTGGTGTTCCTCCCCCACGATGGGCCAGTTAGTTTTCTTGCCTCAGTGTCCCCTGCTCTCCCTACGCTGACTGTGGCCCTGTAGGAAAGATGTCCACAAATACAGCTCCTGCATTATCTGTACATGACCTGATGTGGGCACATTGTAAAAAAGCTGTGCATCTCATGACAAGTTTGCATGGTCTCCCGGATAGGCCCCATCCTCAGTTTCAGTTTCCTGAAAAGTGCAGCGAGAGAGAAAGACTAGAGAGAGTGCTTCCATAAAAACACAGAAGTTTTAACTCTCCACCTTGATAGACAGAACCCAATTAGCAAAGGATGCTAAAAAACGAACCTCAGGCCAACCAATCAGGCCTGAAGCTCAGACCCGGGTCTGGCGAATGCTAGAGAAAACTTAAATGAATCAACAATGACAATGGACCATGATGGTCCTTAGATTAGAGTCCATTACCCTTCCACATTAGCACCAGGCTTTAGTAGTATTAAGAGCACTCATTTAACACTGCTTAAAAAAAAGGCGGGAGCAGAAATCCCTAAACTTTCTTAAATTGGAAATGTAATTCCCTCAGGTAGCTCTCTCTCTCCCTCTTTCTTTCTCATATGAGGGAAAAGAAAAGTTGAAATGCATTTGATCTGCCCTAATTTCAATTAATTAGCAACGATGGCTGTGCAGCTACTCCCTGAGGGTGGGGATGTGTGAGAGAAGTAGGGGGGGGGGGAGAGCCATCAATAAACTGTTGGGAGACTCATTAGTCGTCCTAAACGGCTCACCCAAAGTCGCGACATTTTACCAGAGCATTTGAGCCTAATTACTGGTCACAGTATCCATTACTATTCACTCCTTTCCTCCCTTCCTCCCCTCCCCTCCACCCCTCCTCTCCTCCCTCTTTCACTCCATCCCGGGCCTTCCTGGCCACAATGGAGCCAGCGCTGTAATGACTACTGTGCTGGCCGGCACTAGATTAGAGGATGAATGTCTTGGGACTGTGCATGAGTTGAGGAGCGTGTGTGAGAGAGATGGGCTAATATGAAGCCGTGCTCAAAGGCCCCCTCCCCCCCCCCCCCCCCGGACACACATGCAGCGGTATTTCTTACAGAAATAGTAAATGGGCAGGTAATAGGCTAATGTATCTCAAATTCAATTGAAAATTTAATTTTACTTTCAGAATATCTATACGGGTGGGAAACTATGTGGTGGGCAAAAGAGTCCAGTCCAGGAAAGCCCAGGCTGGGTTAGTGGGGGCCAGGATGGGAGGACTCACTGTCGATGGCAGAGAACTGCAAGAAAGAGATGAGCAAAATACAAACGAGATATAGGGTCATGATTCCCAAAAGGCATATACAGCAGGGGAGTCGTCCCCCAGTCGTCGTACCCCAAAAAAGAGAAATGCTGAAGATGAGGGAAAGAGGAAGGAGAGAGAAGCAAGGCTAGGGGCGATGAGTGCACACTAGGAAGCAAGACAAGGTCCTATAGAGCAACAGATCTCCTCACAGCCCTTGGTGTTGTCCTCTCTGGCTTCCTCTGAATGGGGTCCTAATTGGCTGGACTGTGTGAATAGGCAGCTGGCCTAAGAGTGCCACCACAAAGGACTGCAGCAGTAAGAGGGTTCTTAAGCTGGGGCCTTTTTAATACACACCACAATAAAACCCTTAAGGACAAGAGAAGACGGAGAGAAGGAGAGAGAGAGAGAAGGAGAGAGAGGGCACACAGATAGACAGGCACAGATAGAGAAACACAGAGGACCCTTAAAGAAGAAGAAGGAAAAAACGTGAATCATTGCAGAACGGTGTAGCCGGCACGAGTGATCTGTGCCGTGTGCCACAGTTCTGTGGAGGACGACAGACCCCCAGACAGTCAATAATATAAAGCCCATGTCTGCTCGCCAAGCAGGGGGCCACAGAATGATGTGACACTCGAGGGCCCTGGGGCCCTGCGATGACTCCATGTGGGCTCGCTCCCACAGGGATGAGGAAGGGAAGCGGCACCACAAGAGGTGGAGGAGGATGGAGCCTACTTGGATTCAGATATGAAAAGGTAGTCAAGAGCAAAAACTTTTAGACGGTCGCTTTTGCGGATGTAGCTGACGAGCTCCGAGTCGTTTTGGGGTTTGGGGGAACATTAGAATTCACCCTTCACGAAAATGTACGTGGGGAAAATCTAACTTCTAGTCCTGTCACTCATGCGCATACATGTGTGCGCACTACACTGTGTGTGTGCGTGTGTTTGTGTGTGTGTAGGACAGGGTTCGCCTGCAGGCCTCTTTACCTCCTAGGGCGTTCCATTATCCCTGTAACCATTCTCTAAAATGGAGGTCATATCAGGTGCCATTTTCACAACCTGCTTCTTCCAAATGCACCCTTTTCCCTCAAATGACACACGCATGATGCGTTAGCAACAAACACCCTGTCGCAAGGCAAAGCATTTCCTCCACATCGGGGTTTAAAATGCAATGAACAGACCAAAAATAAAACAATATTTCCTCTTTAAAATAAGCAGTCTAGTCCCCAGTGAATCAATGGATGGAACAATCCTCTTTTGCTTGAAGCATAATTGCTCAGTTAAGAACAGTTGGAATAGCCATTTTGGAATTGTCTACTTTGCCCTTGCTGGGGAGAAAGAATGATTGAAATACTAATTTTTGGGGGGATCAAAACATAGATATAACACCATTGGTGGCTCTCTTTTCAGGTGTGACTCATGTCAGAACTCATCTACCTTTACCTGGCTTTAACACCCAAATAATTAACTTTGTATGCTCTGCCATTACTCAAGTTATGTAAACTTTGACATTTTGTTGACAGATAAAACAAGTCATAAAAGATATAAGCTTCACTATTGTTCATCCGTTCTTAAAGTACTGATACATCTCTAGCAAGCCTTGCCTCATAGTTAGACAATCCCTTGAATCTTGTATTATATTTCACTCAACTCTTATGACAGGTCAGTCCGATAGAGATGAAAGCTCTTCTACAAAGAGAGACACTGTCTTAGTTATGTTCAACATTAAACAACAAACACATAAAACTCTCTGGGTATCACTCTAACCGAGGAAAGCTTACGCTCACAAACAAAAAAATCCTGTTTGGAGTTGAACAAATTAAATGAATGTGACACACCAGGAAATAAACAGTCTGTTTTCCCACCAACTGTCAATTGGAAGAGTCTCAGTCTATCTATCACAATGCAGTAGCCTCTCACCGGCCCCCGTGAAACAGCTGTAGTCCTCATCTGCGGTCAGGATGCACACACCAACACAAACTAAGACAACAGCTGTTTATTGTTGCGTGTGGAAAGGATGTATACGTGTATGTGTGCTGTGTGGATACATGTATAAGTGTGTCAGAGAGGAGGAGAATATATTTGCAAATGTATGCATAATTTTGCGCACGGATGTGTGTGTGTGTGTGTCCGTGCGTGCCTGCCTAAAACACCAACATTTCTCCTCGCCATCTGGATAATTGATCGTTCACTATCGTAAAAAAAGAGGGTGCGAGGGAGAATGTGTCATAATGGGCCACTTCTTAAAAACGTTCTGTGTGAAAAAGTGTGACGTTCATCTGTTTACCGCTCCCTATCGCCTGCTTTGATTTGCCGGCCTGGCTGCTAGCCGCCATGATGGTTATGAAGGGGGGGGGATACAGAGATTCCGTATCATTGTGCAACGGAAGGTGATCAGTGGGACAGCGGCTGTTAGCTGGTGCTCAGGGCTGCATTCACAATCAAAGCTGAACAGGTGCAGAACACTCTTGAAGATCCCATCAGAGACAGACTGATGCACACATTTTTATATAAAAATGGCAGATATACATACTGTGTTATGATGAACATCATTTGATTTTGTTTCTACTGAAAGTCTGCGTTCATACAGCTGTACATGATAGACTCATATGTTGCAGCATTCAAATAAAAACGCATGTAGACACAGGAAGAGACAAGCTGACCAATACCCACCCACACCCCCATACAAACACCCACACTACCCCCCCATCCATACACACAGACTAAAGGATACTTCCACCCACACTAGTGACTGACATATATAGAAAGAGAAACCAATACAATATTTACTGTACCACACACACACACACACACACACTCATGCAGGCACATCACCAGCAATGGCCTTTCTCTGGCCCCCAATAAACAACAAGCCTTTGCTGCAGTCATTTAGCCAACACTATTGTCTACCTAATGGGGCTCCATCCTTTTCGCCTTCCCTCCCTCCATGTCTCCCTTCCTTTCTTCCTTGCTCTCCCGTTCTCTTTCCTTTCACTTCTGCCCCTCAATCGTCCCCTCTCTTCTGTCTCTCTCACTCTCTCTCTGATGGCTTTCTCAACCTCTCTCTGTGTATTATGTAGATAACGCGGGGACGATATATATCCCAGGCGGGTCAAACGGAGGTCGCAATCCCACACTGTGACAGAGGCAGCCAATCCCAGTAAATCAGAGGTGGGAGGGGGAGAGGAGCAGGCCTCGGGTGGGGGGTAAGGGGGGGGGGGGTGCTGAGGCCCCCCATAGGGTGTCATGTGGTGTGCCTGTTTGACAACCACACAGAGCGAGAGAAAGGGAGAGAGGTGACTAAGGTAGCTAGGGTTTTTTGAGGGTGAAGAAGGGATGGAGGGAAGCAAATGGAGAGGAAGGGAAATGACAGTGTGCAAAGCGACACACTGAAAGGAAGTAAAGGAGGTGAGGGAGGAAAAAATTTAACTGGCAGAAAAACTCACATTATATTTACATCAACTAGAGTTTTAATTTAATAAAGTCGGATTGATATTAGTGTATTATTTGTGTAGCTCAGCACTTCACATGCAATGTCAGTGTCACTTTATTTTAAGCAATTACTGCTTACCAAACATGTGTGAATTACTTACTTATAAACCACTTTTAAGTAGTACTAATTTAGCCAACAAAACAAATACGAGTCAGGTATCCAGGTCGAAAGCTACCCTGTCTTAATTGATGCTAGAAAATAATGACTAGCTCCAAACATTAATTCACTTACTGGCTCACAGATACATGTTAGACAAACTATATTGTAAACCATCCACATAATACATCAAATCAACCTACTTAGAACTACACTTGACCTACAAATAACAGGATTCATACACACCAGTAAAGTATCTTTGCAGGGCCCACTCTATACTCACTGCAAAGTCTACAATTGTCCATATGACATGCATGCTCCACACCTATAAAATGATAATTTACAGGAGAGGGACATTAGCTACTTGTCATGAGGGTGACTTCGCACTTTACACTGACTGTACTTGGAGAGCTTCCATGAAGTGGCTCTTATGCTTCCCATGGCTCCAGTAGGTCTCTTCATTTCTAATTGCACTCCCAAAACACCAGCTCACTTACGTGGGCGTGAGCGACTATATCACTGTACTGTACACACACACACTTGGAAACACGAGAAACTGCCACACGTTCAAAGCCACACAGTAACATGCATACACACACACACATTTCAATGCCACACAGTCTCACTCTCTCTCACACACACACACACACACACACACACACACACACACACACACACACACACACACACACACACACACACACACACACACACACACACACACACACACACACACACACACACACACACACACACACACACACACACACACACACACACACACACACACACACACACACACACACACACACACACACACACACACACCTAATGCTAATGACTGACTGTTGTTTTGTAATATGGCAGATTAATACTGATCCGGTGCTGTGCTGCTGTGACACTCCTCAGAGCAGACGTGCTCAGAGTGGATGTGACAGGTGTGCACAGTCTGTTTGCTCACTGGGAGGTGTGTGTACTGTCACAGGAGGGGGCACAGTGCAGGGAGACCACAGGTGTGAGTGCGTGTTTGTATGTATGTATACATGCATGTATGCATGCGTGGAAACATGTTGCAGCAAAAGCTCATTGAAAATGTGGGTTGCCAGTCCAAAGACACAGGATGGAATGCCAAGAGACCAACTCAACTGGACTTACAACACAGAGGACCCTGTAGAGCCACAAAACGTAAGAGACAGTAGTGTGCAGTAGACATGTGTAAGAGACAGTAGTGTGCAGTAGACATGTGTAAGAGACTGTGCAGTAGACATGTGTAAGAGACAGTAGTGTGCAGTAGACATGTGTAAGAGACTGTGCAGTAGGCATGTGTAAGAGACTGTGCAGTAGGCATGTGTAAGAGACTGTGCAGTAGACATGCGTAAGAGACTGTGCAGTAGACATGCATAAGAGACTGTGCAGTAGACATGCGTAAGAGACTATGCAGTAGACATGCGTAAGAGACTGTGCAGTAGACGTGTAAGAGACTGTGCAGTAGACGTGTAAGAGACTGTGCAGTAGACGTTTAAGAGACTGTGCAGTAGACATGTGTAAGAGACTGTGCAGTAGACATGGGTAAGAGACTATGCAGTAGACATGTGTAAGAGACTATGCAGTAGACATGTGTAAGAGACTATGCAGTAGACATGCGTAAGAGACTGTGCAGTAGACGTGTAAGAGACTGTGCAGTAGGCATGTGTAAGAGACTGTGCAGTAGACATGCGTAAGAGACTGTGCAGTAGACGTGTAAGAGACATGTGTAAACGTGAACATCTGATCATCATGTAAACATCTGCTAGAATCACTTTAGATAAGCTTCCAACATAGGAGGAGAAGGAAGGGGCCTAAGGGGATAAAACACACTACAGTACAGCAGAACCCCAGTCCTGAACACTACAGTATATTATTATTTACCCCCTATTTCAGTAAAATTCATAAGACCCAATTTTAAAAAAAGAGAGCTGAACCCACCTGTTCGTATCTGCAAAAATTATGTGAACTCTACTGCCCCCTATGGTAGCTTTCAAGAGTGACAAGCATATTTGTGTCCATTTAGACAGCAAAGTGATATTGTGTTTTAAGTGAAATGTTTTGTAGCATGTACAAAAGCAGAGAAATCTTCCAAATGTTCCTATGGACAAATGTCTGGATAGTTTGGGGAAAAGGAAGACAGAGTGGGGGAATTCCTCTATGAAAGAGGGAACACAGAGGATGTGTGTTCCTCACTGGAGAGCTGGAAGACACAGTGATTGCTCCCCAGTGGACTGGAAGGAGAGTGAACATTTAGAGCAGGGGAACTGGAAGAGAGGAAGTCTTTGTGATGGAGACTATTTCTGTGATATTTCATCCATAACCCTGTTTTCTCACCGTCTCAGTCTGTTGCACACACACACGCCAAACACAAACTCAGAATCCTCCACACCTCAAATGTAGATTCTATTGACATGGAATTCATTTGAAAGGCATTACTACAGTAGGGATCATTTGTAAGTTGGTGAACTAACCCTTTAATAAGGGTCACCCCCATGACCAAAACTCCCATGGACAAGACCCCAACCGATCCCACCATTTCCTCCCCACTTTCGTCCTTGAGACATCCCACTTTACAAGTCCCCCCCACCACCACCACCAACCCCCATTCTCACATAATGAGCCGGCCCATAGAGGTGTTAGACTATTCAGGGTAGGCCTAATCCTGAGAGGTAGAGGGGGGTATGTTAGCTGGAGTGGGCACAGGGTCGGGGTCCACACCGCTGGAGGGAGAGAGCACACACAGAGCGGATTCTCATAATTAGGAGGAGAATTAGTCATGCTCTCCAGCCTGCCTGCCTTCCTGGGTGTATTACAGTGGGAGGCAGAGATGGGGAGGGAAGAGGACGAAGAGAGAAATGGCGAATAGCAATCTTTCTACTGTTTACCTAAAAAGGGTGAGGGGTGGGGGCGGGGGGGGCATCGCTTCCCAATGCCGACATGTCTCCGTGCAGAGTTACCCGGACCACGTACAGATTAATATTTAAAGCTGGGGTGTGTGGTGGAGAGAGAGAGGGGGGCTGGGGAAAGAGGATGATGTGTGCTAGGCTCCTGTTTATTTAGGATGTTGTGAAAATACAGAGAGAAATTTGCAATTTTATTGGTTTCCGGCTATGGTGGATGTGTGCCCGTTTGTGTTGGCGGGGTGGAGGAAGTGGGTTTGTGCATTTCTGTGCATGTGTGTGTGTGTGTGAGGAGGTTGAGAGGGCTCATGACTCATTGCCCCTTTCTGACTTATCAGCCAACCATTTAAACATCAGCACAAGTCACACTGACCCGCAGTAAGGACCAAGCCTTGACTCTGACCACAATCACCACATGCACACATGAATAACAGTTACAGAACAACAGTATTCCACTGAAGACTATGGGGTGTCATTTGGCAATGGACAGGAACATGACTGGCTTCATGTGTCCAGAAGCTCCACATCACAGTGGGAGGAGGACACCAGCACAGCCTCATGGGCAAGGACACAACCTCTCCTCAAGAGCTAAAGATAGAGAAACGGAGAGATAGGTAGTGGGAGTGGGGGGTTGGCAGGGCAGAAGCATGGGTATAGGGGAGAGGGGAAGGGGGGGAAGCAATTCCACAAACCCCTAACTTCCTCCAAAATTACAGCTAAATGGGAATATAATGGAAGCAGCATCACCGGACTCCCGTCGCGCTGATATTAGCATTCCTGGCAACATGGCGGGAGAGAGCGACAGCGGTTATGTATTTTTTTGCAAGTATGCATATAATTTATTGTGGGGAACACAATTTACATGGGTAGTCAATGCCTGTTTTATAGCTGCGCAAATAGATGTATGAAGTGATGCGTATAATGGCTGCAAGCAGCAGGCGCAAATACCTTCTAAATCTTACAAATGTGTTCTCCCCGAAAAATGTAACCAAGGAATGTAAGAACAGATTAATTCTTGCATGTTATATATTGGGTTTTGATTTACAAATCTAATTGCAGGAAATTTGCCAGTGGGGTGGGGGGGTTTGGGTGTGTAAACCAGGTCGCGGTTTGTAAAACAGAGGATCAGCCCTGGGGGTGGCTGGGACGTTTGGCCTCTTGCTACTAGTACAACCCGTCATCACCATTGTGTGTGTGTGTGTGTGTGAGAGAGAGAGAAAGATAGTGTGTTTGTGTGCATGTATTAAAGTGTAATCTATAAGCTGTATTCAGGAGTGAGGGGGTCTTGGGACAGCTAGACTCTGAAAGCCTCGGAAACAATGCCTTTTCATTCTGTCGAGTGATGATGGCTAGAGTGTCCCCCCACAGTACATTCAAACAAGTGGAGAGATACAAAGTGGGGTCCACCCCCACATACACTCCACCATATACCAGCCCCCCCTCCCCCACACAGCAGCAGGGCATAGTCACCTAGAACATCTCCATCACCACACACACACACACACTCTGCACTACCTTACGAGTCCCCATACAAAAGGGGCTATTGCTGTTGCACAACAACCCGAGACCAACACAAGCCTGATGAGTTATAGATAAAGCAGTCCTTAAACCACGGGCCTTAAATGCCACACAAAGGTGGGAGGGGTGATATAAATGGCACTGAGACACAAAGCGACTGAGTGTGTGTGTGTGTGTGTGTGTGTGGTGGTAGTGGGGGGGGGGGGGGGTCTCAATTACTTTTAAGGGAAGGATGTTGGGTCGGGGGGGCAGGGGCAGTACTTGTTTATGGTTGGCTGGAATTTTATAAAAGTGGATATTGGTAATGCATTAGCCTCTTAAAGGTTTACAGCGCACATAAAAAACACAGGAAAATGAGCACATGACATAAATCCAAGCTTGGCCCTATCATCATGTAATGGGGGGCGGGACTTCTCCTTGAGTGGGAAACACTTTAATTGACTGCTTAGGGGTCAATAATTGCCATTTTGGTGGGAGGGAGGGGGGGATTTGATGGACAGTTTGTGTACGACCCTACAGGATAGAAATCACACATGCACACTGTAACCAGCCAGTCTGGAACTATACAGGCGTCAAAATGGGATGAGTTTGGTAAACAGATTGAAAGACAGATCATGCCAAACAGGACATATATTGTTATGTAATATGATTTGGGATGTGAAACACTATGAACCCTATGTTGATAAAGCAATATATAACTTACCCAAGTCAGCTGCCAACTCCTTAGTGACTTAAGAAGTGATAACCATTAACATGTAGGTAATGTAGATTAGTCAATTTTTGAGCAAACTATATTTGAGGCAGCAGACTAAGCTGTCATTTATGCTATCTACTTTCAATGTTTTCATCAGTACACTGACACACCAAGCAGCACCACTTTTTGGTAGGTCATGGCTCCAATCCTACCATAATTTAGCACACCTGGTTCTAATAATTAGCTGGGTGATAAGCTGAATCCAGTTAGATGTGAATGCGGTCGCAGCGAATATCTACAGCACACTAGCTTTCCAAGAATAGCTCTGGTATAAAACAGACCCAGCACAGCAGTAATAGATACATGACAGACTTGTATAGAAGGGGCTTACATGGGAGAGTCGGAAGAAAAACTGTAAAAACATATCTTGATATAATCATCATATGAACACCGTTCCTCAAACCACAAAAACAGTTGCTGTCTATTTGACTCAAGACAATCTCATTCGGTCTCTACCCCTCTTATTTTTCTCTGGCTCTGTTTTCGCTCTCCTCTCATCCTCACTCTCCTCTCATCCGCTCTCTCCTCTCATCCTCTCTCTACTCTCATCCTCTCTCTCCTCTCATCCTCACTCTCCTCTCATCCTCTCCTCTCATCCTCAGTCTCCTCTCATTCTCTCTCCTCTCATCCTCTCATCCTCACTCTCCTCTCATCCTCTCTCTCCTCTCATCCTCTCATCCTCAGTCTCCTCTCATCCTCTCTCTCCTCTCATCCTCTCTCCTCCCATCCTCTCTCTCCTCTCATCCTCACTCTCCTCTCATCCTTTCTCTCCTCTCATCCTCTCTCATCCTCTCATCCTCAGTCTCCTCTCATCCTCTCTCTCCTCTCATCCTCTCTCTCCTCCCATCCTCTCTCTCCTCTCATCCTCACTCTCCTCTCATCCTCTCTCTCCTCTCATCCTCAGTCTCCTCTCATCCTCACTCTCCTCTCATCCTCTCTCTCCTCTCATCCTCAGTCTCCTCTCATCCTCTCTCTCCTCTCATCCTCTCTGTCCTCTCATCCTCTCTCTCCTCTCATCCTCTCTCTCCTCCCACCCTCTCTCCTTTAGTTCCCAGCTTCTCCGCGTTTCTTCTTCTCTGGGGTCAAACTCGCTGGCCGTAGCCTCCTCCTCTCCTTTCTACCTTCCCCAGCCCTCCTCCGCGGCCTCTTTCCCCTCCCTCCCTCTCTCTCTCCCTCTGTGGCTCCGCATGGCTGCCTCCGTCCTCGCTCCCAGGGCAGACACCTGCACCGGCCCAGACGATCGATACCAGGCCTGGGCCTCTAGGAGAGTCGTGTCACCGAGCACACCGGATCCAAGCCGCTCGCCACCGCTACACAATCAGTCAAAATCACAACCACACACACACACACACACCCTCCTGCACATACAAACACACACACACATGCATACACGCACGCACATGGGCACTCACACGTGAGCGCAGATGCATACACACAAACGCTGGGCCTCGAACACAGAAATGCACACAGGTTTACTGACACACACATTTGCTCACACACACACATACACATACCCTCCTGCACATACAAACACACACACACATGCATACACGCGCGCACATGGGCACTCACACGTGAGCGCAGATGTATACACACAAACGCTGGGCCTCGAACACACAAATGCACACAGGTTTGCTGACACACACACACACACACACACACTCAGGAAAGTGTGCTTTCGCAAGGCCCGACTCTTATCAATCTTTAACCAGGCAATTTCTTCTAATGCCACACAGGGTGGAGCAAAACAAGCATGAGGAAAAATTAATAAAGGACCTCGGGATAAATAATACATTTGAGCGCGATGTCTGGGGCCAGAATTGTTTTAGCTTTACTTATTGGTTGACCGGTGGGCTTTCCCCTTCCAAGTGAGTTTGAGGAATCCATTTGCTCGCACTTTCATATCTCACCCTTCCCTCCTGCACTTTCCAGCCATTTTTAATTAAATTGCTTCCAATTTTAAAGAGTCTTCACACGTTATCCTTAATAGACATCAGCGTTTTCTTAAAGGACGGTTAGGGGGGACAGTCTCTCTCTCTCTCTCTCTCTTTCTCCTTTTCTTTCTTGCCATCGTCGCCAGTGCTAAACAGCATCTCTGGGAATTCTGACCCCGTGTGAAAGCGCCAGCCACTTGACATGGGCGGCTTCCCGATTCTCCCTGGATCACAATGGGGCTGACCTTAAAGGTGATGCAAAGGCGTTGAACTTTTCTAATCATAACATACTCCCTTCCGCCACGCTCAGAGGACACGGGAAAGAGACAGGAGCTAAGAGAATCGTGGGGGTGGAGGGAGGATGGGGTGCAGAGTGCCAGGAGCTTACTGGAAAAGAATAAACTGGATGGCCAAACTCTTACAGTGATTAGAAGCTCAAAAGAGGTTGGAAAAGGGAATGTTCCTGACAAAAAGGCGATTATTGCGCAGAACATTGTGTCCGCTCTTCTGTTTTTTGTCAACAATCGAAATGTACTGATCAAAAATACACGTAAAACTTTTCAGAAGGCATTTGGCAAGTAACATATTATTGCAAAAATTCTACATATTTGAACCATCAGTGCACAGAAAGGACGTTAGAATACATATTTGACCTACATCAATACAACACAATCAAGTCTTCCCTTTTAAATTAGACATAGAGAGAAAGGAAATAGAAAGAGAGAAATGGAGAGAGAGGAAGCACTTCCTCTGACCGTCCCTGTTCAAAGGGACAAGGCAACCATGGTGGTTTGTGAGGGGAAGTGAATAGATAAATCACAGGTATATTCTCTGTCTCCTCTTTAGTAGGTCATTGTTTTTGTCGCCCCCACGCCCCCCACCCACCCACACACATCCATTAGGGAATAATAGGTGATGCATTAGTGGATGGAAGGGGTGGGGGGGTACGTTTTTTGCAGATGAGACACCAACCCGAGGGGTGGTAGGTGGGGGGTTGGAGGGGTGAGCATGTAATCTCAGTGGTTTGGGAGGGGTGGGGGGGGGGGGGGGGGGGGGGTTGGAGGGGTGAGCATGTAATCTCAGTGGTTGGGGAGGGTGGGGGGTTGGGGTGTTGTTTGGGGGGGGGGGGACCATCTGCAAAATGAAAACAAATGGGGTGTCATCCCCCCAGGAGGAAATCTATCCCCTTTCTATTTTTAGTCATCAATTCCAGGTGCTGGGTGGACGTGTGTGTTCACATGCACGTGTGTCTGTGTGCATGTGCACGCATGTGTTTGTGTTGCACACACGGAAGTAAACACATAGTTACAGCTTTCTGTAATTTGTGAAGCAAAAC
>NW_027120510.1:12500-25156 GCF_038355195.1 Osmerus mordax | reverse complement strand
TCCGCGTGCGGCGCTGTTCAGTTCTCAAATGACCCATCTCACAGGCCTTTCTGTGTGGAGGTGGCATGTGATCACATGGGTTTTCTGTGTGGAGTTTGCATGTGATCACATGGGTTTTCTGTGTGGAGGTGGCATGTGATCACATGGGTTTTCTGTGTGGAGGTGGCATGTGATCACATGGGTTTTCTGTGTGGAGTTTGCATGTGATCACATGGGTTTTCTGTGTGGAGGTGGCATGTGATCACATGGGTTTTCTGTGTGGAGGTGGCATGTGATCACATGGGTTTTCTGTGTGGAGGTGGCATGTGATCACATGGGTTTTCTGTGTGGAGTTTGCATGTGATCACATGGGTTTTCTGTGTGGAGTTTGCATGTGATCACATGGGTTTTCTGTGTGGAGGTGGCATGTGATCACATGGGTTTTCTGTGTGGAGTTTGCATGTGATCACATGGGTTTTCTGTGTGGAGTTTGCATGTGATCACATGGGTTTTCTGTGTGGAGTTGGCATGTGATCACATGGGTTTTCTGTGTGGAGTTTGCATGTGATCACATGGGTTTTCTGTGTGGAGTTTGCATGTGATCACATGGGTTTTCTTCACAAAGAACCCAGATATAAAAATATGCAGAACACATCGCTCTCCTGGCCAGTAGGCACTTGGCCCTGGAAAGCCTTGATATATGGCTGACCACTGCTACTGGCTGCCCTGGAACAAGGACAGCAGGATGGGAGGACAACTAGAATGTGATGGTGAGTCTTTTATAAAACATTGTTAATATTATTACCAACGCAGTGGTTAGGGGAACTGACTGCAGAATTAGAGGTCACAGGTTTGAATCCTCCATCTCTATGTTAGTTTGGATAAAAGTGTCTGCTAAAGAGACCACACATTATTAATTAATTAAACAAATACCAAATCAGGGGACAGTTGATCTTGTTTAGTTCCCTGAGTGGCCTTTGGGGGACAATACAAACAGCCAATAGAGTTTTAGAGAGCCATCCTGTACCAAAGCTTGGATCATGGATTCTAAACAGGGTGGAGCGTACTAGCAGCATATGTTTGATTACACTAGCATTTAGCCTAATGGAGACATATGCGGCTGTTTGCGAATGTGGTCTAATAAATTCATATTACACATCTGTTTCTTTACCACGCGGGGTTTTGTGAGTCTGCGAGTCGGAGTTTAGCTGGAGCTTGTTTGCTTTTCCCTCTCGTCCCCTTGGAGACTTTCCCTCAGAATACCAACAGCAGCACAGCGAACAGAACAGACCTGGGAGCATTCACATTTAATGTCATGTCTAACTTTCATCATCTCTCTTTCTCTTTCTTCTCTCTCACCTTCCCTCGCTGTCTCTCTACCTCTCGCTCTCTCCCCCTCGCTCTCTCCCTCTCGCTCTGTCCCACTCCCTCTCTTCTCTCCCTCTCTTCTCTCCCTCTCCCTCTCTTCTCTCCCTCTATTGTTCTCTTCTCTCTCTTTGATCCATGGATGCACTACTGAGATGGAGCAGGTTTGTACCAGTTAATTCACCCTGATGGGTGACTGGTAGATTGAGGAACACGAGTAAATAAAAGACTCATATTGAATTCTGTTTTAATTAATTGCTTCTCGCGTCTGGAATACTAAACGTTTATTGGCAGAGACTAGCCCCTCCCACACAAGGAAGCAGCCTATAGGAGGGATACTGCTGTAAAAAGACTGCCGTGATTGGTTCCCCTGAGACCTTTTTTATTTGACATTTCGAAGGCATTCAGCAGCAGTTGAGCTGTGAGCTGAGATATTAGTAGGAGTCCGCTACTTTGTAGTTCTCAGACTGTTTCTGAGTCAAGTCTCCTCTTTGAAAATGGAAGACAAATTCAGCGTTATTTGAACAGCCATTTTCTCTACTTCCCTTTGTCCTCCTCACAGTCCCACTAAAATCCTAACGAAGTTCCAGTGTAACTAATAATGTTGCTATTAGTATTGCTGTAAAGTTAGATGGTAGTCATTGTAACTCCATAGTGCCCGCTCTCCTAATCTTCCTCGCTCTCTCATGCCACAGCCCAGAACACCAGCCTGGAGCCTCACACAGATGTATGTTTTTAGATGTATTTTGGGGCGTTTTACTGCTTTATTGGAAAAGGATAGCTAGAGATTGACTGGAAAAGCAGGGAGAGCGAGGGAGATAGAGAGAGAGAGAACATGAGAGAGCATGAGAGAGCAAGAGATAGAGAGAGAAATCGAGGAAAACATGCAGGGAATGGGTCGGGCTGGAATAGAACCTGAGACCCTGTGATAAGGCTCTCTACCCGGTGAACCACCTGGGCGCCTCGCCTACAGAACTCCAACCGATCCGAACCCACAAGGGAACAACCCATCTAAGCGAGGAGACCCCGGACAGCGCAGCTTCCACCCGAAAAGAAAACAAACAACAACAAAAACTGAAAAAGAGCAAAGTCGAATTATTGCTCCAGTTATATCTTTACCCACACAGCAGCAGGAAGATGGATAAAAGCAGGCATCAATCAGTCGTTACAAACCCAATTAATGTCATACCTCCCTCCTCTGTCCTCCGCTTGCCCTGCCTCCACAGATCTCCCCATGACTCAATCCTGATATGGCAATTACAGCTTTGAAGACTCTTAACTAATAACAGCTATCCAATCACTGCACAGCGTGCGCAGATGAGAACAGAGAACCGGGACAAATAATGACAACCCACAATTTGGTTGATATTGTTATTTTTACGCTCTGCTTCGTAATAATAGGATCACAAATTCGACTTAATTCTCTTCATTCCAGAAGTTTCCGTTTTTGTGGGGATGAATCAGGCACGCGCTCGCACGCGCCCGCCCGCACGCACACACACAAGCACACACACACACACACACACACACATGAAGGAGATGACAGTTCAACAGCGTGTAACATATTGTCTATGAAGTGAATGAAGACTCAGTAAAAGCTAACGTATTTTAACCTCCGGGCACTTGACACCTCAATGAACCCAATTCAACATCCCTATCAATCCTTTAGTTTGACACCACTGGTCTGAGAAAGCACTCTCCAACAGAACGATAGATGGGAGGGCGAGGAGTAAACCGTGAAATCTTATTGGACAATCAATCAGTCAATTAGCCCTGCCCGAAACCATTCTCACCCAATTGGAAACTCTCCTGGACTGCAGTGATAACCTGAGTGCTTAGGAGGGCCGTGCTGCGCTCAAGTGTACAAACAGAACACAGCCTTGGGTTCTTTCTACAAAGCCGTAAAGATCCAGTCAGACGTTTCAAAACTTAACAGGAAAAGCCGAGATGAAAGAAAAAAAAACGAAAAGAATCTTGGTGTCCCTCTCTCTCTATTCTCTTTCTTTAGTTTTTTTCTACCCTGCACAAAAAATGATCTCCAAGGCCGATAAAGAATTCTTGGATCGAACTGAATGTGTAACTACAGCTCTGATGTCATGATCTGGGAAATGCAGTCCGTGCCTTGCCTCTACCCACCAAAAGTGGTGAAACTACCCAGGTCTGATCCTACATTTCTGCTGAACTTTCCACTTCCAAGATTTGTATGTCGCTTTGGATTCAAAGCATTTGCTCATTCAAGAAATACAAGTGTGGACATGGAAACTTGAGCTCTGAAGAGACGCTCACTGCCGGTCCAGAGGAAGACTACGAGGGCTTGCTAGCTCACCAGGATGGTGGAGACCACCAGGGATCTGTTGGACAGGGAGTCGGTGATGTTGGCCGTCTTGCCCTTCTGGTTGTCTGTCATGTTCAAGCCGCTGGGAGGGTCCCAGGTCCCGATCTGGAAAACACACCACAGATCTGGAACATTCTACACCTACTGGCAGAGGCTGATTCATGATGTGGATGTGACACACACACCACACACACACGCACCAGTTCAGCCCACGGAGCTTTGTGTTTGTGAGTGTGTGTGTTTGTATGTGTGTGTGTATGTACAATAAGAACTATATTTCTCAGCCCAGGGACACGGCTGACAGTTGGGTGAACTCTAAACTCTGTCTGGGGGTGTGCTCGGGCCCTGCAGGAAGTGATGTAAGCACTGACTAGGATCAGGATCTGCCACTAGTCTTGTAAGGGGAAGTGGGGGAGAGTGGAGGGACAGAGGGAAGAGGAACCGGAGGATGGAGGAGGCCTTGAGGTAGTGTGTTGGAAGGTGTCCTGCCTTCCCTACCTCCCCCCTATCTACCCCTGCCTCCCCCTAACGCCCCCCTATCTACCCCTGCAGCCTCTGCCTCCCCCATCTCCCCCTTCCTTTCCCTGCCTCCTATCTCTCCTGCCTTCCCTACCTCCCCCTATCTACCCCTGCCTCCCCCTATCTCCCCCTGCCTTCCTCACCTCCCCCTCTCCTCCCTAGCACCCACCTCTCTCTCCTGGCCACTTCTGATCTCCCCCCCTCTCCTCCCTAGCCTCCCCTCACCTCCACCTTCTCCTCCCTAGCCTCCCTCTGTCTCCCCCCTCTCTCCCCCAGACAAGCTATCAGCAGGAGGGGCCGGGGGTCTTGGGGGCCTCTGAGGCCCGGCTACAGGGGAGGCCAGTGTGGAGCCCAGAGTGGAGGCCAGAGATGGGCTTTGTAATTGCAAATCAACTCTTTAATTCAGCCTTCATGAGGCTGGAGGGCTTCTGAAGGGTTTTTTATTAATAGAGTAAATTATTCATGGAGGTGCAGACACACGCATCACAGAGATGGGAGGTCAGGAGCTGCTGAGAGGCACATACCATGGAGCATGTGTGTGTGTGTGTGTGTATGTGTGTGTGTGTGTGTGTGTGTGTGAGTGTGTGCGCTTGTGGTGCATGCCTGTCTGAGTGTGTGCAGCTGTGTGTAAGAATGATTACAGTATCTATGGCGCTGGCAAGAAATTCTGAGTGATTATACCCAAATGAACATGCATTCTACTGTGAGTAACACACACACATGCACACACACACACACACACAGACACACAGACACACACACACAGACACAGACACACACACACAGACACACACACAAACACACACACAGACACACACACAAACACACACACAGACACAGACACACACACAGACACACACACACAGACACACACACACACACACACACACACACAGACACACACACACACACACAGACACACACACATAGACACACACACAGACACACACACTCTGTGTACCTTCTCCAGTCCCTCCTCCTTCAGGCTGATGACGTCCAGGTCAAAGTCTGTCCTCAGGCCGTTGCTCCTGTTGAAGGTGATCCGGCCAGTCAGGCCGTCCCAGTGAACCTGGAACACAGGGAGACCCCCCTGAACCATCAGAACCCAGAACCATCAGAACCGTCAGAACCCAGAACCATCAGAACCCAGACAGTCAGAACCCAGAACCATCAGAACATTCAGAAACCAAATTCAGACAGTGAATTATCTCTGGATGAGAACTGGTGTAATGCAGTTATACAGTGAGATGAGGATCAACTAAGAAGTAATTTAGGCCTATACATGGCTTGTAGTCATGAGTGAGGTTTAAGGTGATCAGCAACACTGGATATAGATTTAGAAGGAGAGATGGTTAGGGGAGAGAGAGAGAGAGAGAGAGAGAGAGAGAGAGAGAGAGAGAGAGAGAGAGAGAGAGAGAGAGAGAGGGGAAAGAAAGAGAAGAGTGGATAAAAGAATATAAGAGGAGGAGCAGAGAGCAGGAGAGGGGGAGCAGAGAGGGAGCAGGAGAGGGGAGGAGAGGGGGAGCAGAGAGCAGGAGACAGCAGGAGAGGGGGAGGAGAGGGGGAGCAGAGAGCAGGAGAGAGGGAGGAGAGGGGGAGGAGAGAGGAGAAAAGAAGAAGAACAGAGACTGAGCCAGCTGCCCTCTCTCTCCCTGACAGGAAATGTTCCAGAATCCAGCACACTGAGGAGGAATCAGCCAAGTACAGGAGGAGTTACAGATGCCTGTAGCAGGAGAGAGGCCTTGTGAAGCCTGAGCCAGGCTCATTACTGTGAGCCAGGCTTATTACTGTGAGCCAGGCTCATTACTGTGAGCCTGCATCCAGAGGAACAGGGGTGTACCTGCTGCACCAGCAGACCACACACACAACACGCATACATGCACGCATACATACTGTACAATGGTAAGTGTGTTAGAGTGTTAGTCTGTGTCTGTCTGTATGTGTTTGCCTGTGTGTGAGTGTGTGTACGTGCGAGTGTCTGTGATAGTGTGTGTAAGTGCACGCGTGTATGTGCATGTGTGATTGTGTAAGCGTTGGTAAGTGTGTGTGTATGTATGTATGTCTGTATGTATGTGGGTGCACATATGTGTATAAGTGTATGTATGTGTGTGTACATAATGTGTACATGTTTGAGTGTGTGAGTGTGTGAGTGTGTGTGTGTGAATGTTTGTGTGGAGTGTGTGTGTGTGTGGGTGAGTGTGTGAGTGTGTGTGTGAATGTGTGTGGATTGTGTGTGTGTGTGCGTGTGAATGTGTGTGGAGTGTGTGTGTGTGTGTGTGTGTGTGTGTGTGTGTGAGTGTGTGTGTGAATGTGTGTGTGGATTCTGTGTGTGTATGCGTGTGAATGTGTGTGTGGAGTGTGTGTGTGTGTGAATGTGTGTGTGTGTGTGTGCGTGTGTGAATGTGTGTGTGGAGTGTGTGTGTGTGTGTGTGTGTGTGTGTGTGTGTGCTTGCAGCGGGGACCCACCTCCTTGATGAGAGCCATGAAGCGGTTTCCGAAGCGCCAGGGTTTGTGTCTGTTGCACTGCAGGGAACTGACTGTGATCTGCTGAGACTGCTGCACTGCCACGGCAACCACGTGCACGGCGTCATACATGAGCGCGGCGTCCGTCTGAAAGGCAAGCACACGCAAGGTCAGGGGTCAAGGGTCAGCCACCACGACAGACACAGGGAGAAGGGCACACAAGAGATGTCACAGTGTTGACTGAACACCAGGATTGTTTAGTGAGCTTGTGGAGTGTTTATGTAGGTCCACTCTTGTAAGATGGACCTGAGTAAACACCTGGTTGTAAATGAACTTGACAGATTTCTATGCAAGGAACATTAGCATTCAACAATCTTTGCTGCGTCCCCAATTGATGATGCGCATTACATGTATTTTATGTATTGTGACTTCGTTGTTATAGGTACAGAAACCAACATGGAAACCATGAACATTTCCTATATTAAAAAATTGCACTGAAACGCTATTCTGCAAGGGGGAAAAAAGCTTGGAGGCTTTCTACACAACACCTTCCTGTCTGGCAGGGCGGGGTATAGCTGTGACGGAGGCCAGACAGTAAACAGACAGCTAAGAAAGAGAAATATCACAGATGATATCAGAGAAATGCCAGTCATCCACGCTCCAGCACAGAACCCTCTAATTACACAGTCCCTCCCAAAAAAAAATCTAATTAGTGTTTGTCTCGCTTGATTGAAAAGCAATCACAACAGCTCTCTGCGTCTGTTGTAAGGAAACGGTGCCTGGGGTTGTGTTGGAAACCGCTGTCCTGCTCAACAAATCACCCTCAAACCTGTCATTTCCCTCAGCTTGAGCTCTGATTGGGTGTAGAAAGGTTGCAGATAAAGATGCAGTTGGATGATAATGGTGGTGTGTGGCTGCTGAAGAATACAAGTCATTCCGGTCTGTCTGTGTGTGTGTGTGTGTGTGTGTGTGTGTGTGAGTCTGTCTGTGTGTGTGTGTGTGTGTGTGTGTGTGTGTGTGTGTGAGAGTCTGTGTGTTTGTGTGTGTCTGTGTGTGTATGTGTATGTGTGTGTGAGTCTGTCTGTGTGTGTGTGTGTGTGCTTTCCTATCTTCCCGTTTCAATCAGCATCAATCTGCCTTCCTCCAGACATGTGGGAGAAGGGGATGTAGGAGAGTGTGATATTAATAATGTCTCCTTTAGAAGGCCTTGCAGGGCGAGGGCGAGGGTGTGAACTAACTAGAGGCTGGGGGACCTTCTGGAGGCAGGGGTGTCACGACAGAGCTGGCTGATACGGCGCCAGCTGTGCCCTGCCCGCCCCGTCTCTCCCCGGGGGAGGATGGCAGGGAGAGCAGCCTATCCTCAGCCACAGTCTGGCCACCAAGTCTCTGTCTGTCTGTCAAGCCACACACCGTGGAGACACACACACACAAACACACACACGCCCCGCGGGGGAGAGTTACCATTACTGAGACATGCCAAACCTGTCAATCACCCACAGCAGTGATGGAGTGCAGAGTGACAGCCAATGGGATTACTGGAGTGCAGAGTCGACAGCCAATGGGATTACTGGAGTGAGAGGCGACAGCAGGAAGGGGGTGGGGTTGGGGAAGGCAGACATCCGATAAGATGGAAGACTCAAACTCAGTCCACCTGACCCAAGACTGTGTACTTACGTAAATAAAACTAGAAACCTCTGTCTACATAACTGTAATCGCCAGCCAGGGAAGATTGTGGGAGAAACCAATGACTTTCTATATGCTTATGTTAATCACAACCAGTAGATTACCTATTGTCTTATTTGTTCATGAAGTTTATCTAATTATATCTAATTATTCCTATATATTTTTCGCTATAACAAATTTTATGAAATTAGAAAAACTAAGATTACATACATCCACCAGGTGTTCATAATACCATCCACATGACACAATATTTACAAAAAGAGTTAAAGAGTTACAACAGTAACACATGATAAGGAATGAATATGAACAAATTAGGAGGCAATAGCTGATCTATTAATTGTGATAAACATAAACACAGGAAATCCTTGATTCCTCCCACAACATTCACGCGCATGAGTGGTCCGTGATCTTTCACATCCTGTGATGTCTCGTGTGTAGGAAGAGCGGACAGGCGGTCCGGATGATGAAAACAACACAAGAATCACATAGCAACACCGATGCTAACCGTTACCACCACGACCTGATTCCTACTGCCTGAAGGCGTCAGAACACACCAAGGAAAAAGAAAACGTTCTGTTTCTACAGCAGAACGATTGAACGCATGAGTGTTTTGGCGAAGTAAATGCGAGTAAGAAAAAAAAAGAAGGAAAATTAAGCGTGGGAAAAGTGGAAAGAGGGAGGAGAGGCAGGCGTGTGAGTTTTGGCAGCATCGGCTCGAGTGCTTCTCGCGACTCCCTCAGCGCGGGCCTCAGAAGCACCCGACAGGCAGACTCGCGAATGATTTAGCAACACCGCCACTTCACACCATAAACATCTCATTAAAATCAATTATGTCACCCCTGAATGAAATTAAAGCTAAACACTTTAAAAGCAGCTTTTCCCCAGTGTCAGCCAAAATGAAAATTACCCCCGGTGCTGTCTATTTGTTCCCCCCCGCCTCGTTTTCGACTCCTTTCCCCTTCATGCAGAGAACGATTTATTACATTTCCTAAACTCCGATTCATATCAACACTTTTTATGAGTTGTTAAAACGCCAGGACATCTGCAGACAACCCTCTCCGACCTTCCGTCTCGTCAACATCGCCATGGAAACAAAGACAAGTCTAAACTCCATTGTCTGTCTCTCGTCTGGTCGTGTGGTGTTCCTCACCGATTTAGACTGTCCGGGTCTATTCTGAGGGGAACATAAAACTTGGAATGTTGAAATGTGTGTGTCTGCTGAGAAATAACTCAGAAATACTGGGATAAATATGGTGTGAATAGATTTATTGTAAACTCCTTTCAAGGAATGAGCAAGGAGGCGAGTTAGGACAAGCAGGCCTGTGTGCAGATGCAGCCCTAACGCCTGCAGCCTCACGGAGAGAGAGATTGGGCGACGGTATACGGCTGTTCCTGAGAGGCGAGTCAAGACGGGCCGATTGGTGGTGGTGGTGGGGGTTCTCATTGGGCCCTGGAAGCTTTGATTGAAATATAAACACCCTGGGAGAGGCAGGGCCGCCAGGAGCAACACCGATGTGTGTGTAGGTAAATGCATGTATTCTATTAGATGTGTGTGTACAGTATGTGTGTGTAGGATTCATGTATCCGATAAGACGTGTGCGCAGTGTGTGTGTGTGTGTGTGTAGATATATATGCATGCAAGCAGATGTGAAGGAGTGTACGTACATAGCAGCTTTTAGAGAAGCACCAACAGACTACAGCAAAGCCCCTCCACTCCCTGGAGCGGCTGACAGACCTCTCTCCTCCCGGCATCCGGAGGCCTGACAGACCTCTCTCCTCCCAGCATCCGGAGGCCTGACAGACCTCTCTCCCCCCAGCATCCGGAGGCCTGACAGACCTCTCTCCCCCCAGCATCCGGAGGCCTGACAGACCTCTCCCCTCCCAGCATCCGGAGGCCTGACAGACCTCTCTCCCCCCAGCATCCGGAGGCCTGACAGACCTCTCTCCCCCCAGCATCCGGAGGCCTGACAGACCTCTCTCCCCCCAGCATCCGGAGGCCTGACAGACCTCTCTCCTCCCAGCATCCGGAGGCCTGACAGACCTCTCTCCCCCCAGCATCCGGAGGCCTGACAGACCTCTCTCCCCCCAGCATCCGGAGGCCTGACAGACCTCTCTCCCCCCAGCATCCGGAGGCCTGACAGACTTCTCCCCTCCCAGCATCCGGAGGCCTGACAGACCTCTCTAACCCCAGCATCCGGAGGCCTGACAGACCTCTCTCCCCCCAGCATCCGGAGGCCTGACAGACCTCTCTCCCCCCAGCATCCGGAGGCCTGACAGACCTCTCTCCTCCCAGCATCCGGAGGCCTGACAGACCTCTCTCCTCCCAGCATCCGGAGGCCTGACAGACCTCTCCCCTCCCAGCATCCGGAGGCCTGACAGACCTCTCTCCTCCCGGCATCCCGAGGCCTGACAGACCTCTCTCCTCCCAGCATCCCGAGGCCTGCTTACTAAACCCAGGGAGAGGCACACCCAATGGGCCAGGCACACAGCGACGCATGACGCAAACCATGATTGCCCACGGTGATCTCTCCCAGTCTAATACAAGCAGTGACAGGCTCTGCTGGTATGCTGCTCTTGCTAGTTTTACATGTTGTAACGGTCTACCTCACATGTGTAAAGAACGGCAGGGAATCCTAGGATGAAGCTCTTATCATCCTGTAAAGATTAGGTTCTGTTGATCCATTTCTGAGACTGGTTTAATTTGAATTGCACACCGTAAATCAAGCACATGCAAAAATGATCAATAACACCAACAATAGCCCCCCAAAAAAGTGTAAACTTTTTTAGACTAAAATAATATTGTCATCAATAATACAGTTGATTGGTTACTTACAATATTCTGAACATATCAACAGTAGGTTAAGATGATGGACGTGCTATTTATAATTAAAATGATCAATCGTAAATAGATTTGAACCCTAAGCCTAGTCGACAGAGACCCAGCTGGTTGCTAGAAGCGATGGCGGAACGTAGTACTTGGGCACTTGGACCAAACCGAACACGTGTCCGTGCCCTGATCCTGCTCGCGGCAGTCACTGCTCATTTAATCCCTGTTGACACCAGCTCCGGCCAGCTGTATTGATTGGCAGGCCCCGGAGTGACAGGCTGATCAATGCGAGCAGCAGTCCTTCACAAACAGAGCTGCGCCCGCAGGGAGACTCTCTTGCACGCACAGTGGCGGCCGGAGCCACGAGAAGGGTAGCTAGTTAGCTGGAACACAGACACTGGGAAGAGAGTAGCTAGTTAGCTGGAACAGAGACACTGGGAAGAGAGTAGCTAGTTAGCTGGAACACAGACACTGGGAAGAGTAGCTAGTTAGCTGGAACAGAGACACTGGGAAGAGAGTAGCTAGTTAGCTGGAACACAGACACTGGGAAGAGAGTAGCTAGTTAGCTGGAACACAGACACTGGGAAGAGAGTAGCTAGTTAGCTGGAACACAGACACTGGGAAGAGAGTAGCTAGTTAGCTGGAACACAGACACTGGGAAGAGAGTAGCTAGTTAGCTGGAACACAGACACTGGGAAGGGTAGCTAGTTAGCTGGAACAGAGACACTGGGAAGAGTAGCTAGTTAGCTGGAACAGAGACACTGGGAAGGGTAGCTAGTTAGCTGGCACACAGACACTGGGAAAAGAGTAGCTAGTTAGCTGGAACAGAGACACTGGGAAGAGTAGCTAGTTAGCTGGAACACAGACACTGGGAAGAGTAGCTAGTTAGCTGGAACACAGACACTGGGAAGGGTAGCTAGTTAGCTGGAACAGAGACACTGGGAAGAGTAGCTAGTTAGCTGGAACAGAGACACTGGGAAGGGTAGCTAGTTAGCTGGAACACAGACACTGGGAAGAGAGTAGCTAGTTAGCTGGAACAGAGACACTGGGAAGGGTAGCTAGTTAGCTGGAACACAGACACTGGGAAGAGTAGCTAGTTAGCTGGAACACAGACACTGGGAAGGGTAGCTATAGGACACATGGACAGGAGGGGGAGAAGCTAGCTCAAGCGAGGACAAATGGAAAGGAAGGAAATAAGATAGCTAGGTTAGAGACACAGGAAGGACAGACCATCGACCCATTGTTAAGTGAGACCAAGCATCAAAGCTGTTTAGAGATGGCGTCCTCCTAGTTTCTAGGGAGAGTGCACAGTGGCGTATTGAGGCTCCCAAAGCCACATACAGTATGATATGCACAGGTATGGACAAGAAAGAGGCTAGCTAGCAGAGGCTTAGGAAAAACAGACGCTAGGTTGCTAGGAAAGACGCTAGCTGGCTAGGACAGAAGCTAGCTTGCTAGGAAAGACGCTAGCTGGCTAGGACAGAA
>NW_027120510.1:0-10000 GCF_038355195.1 Osmerus mordax | reverse complement strand
GGAAAGTGACGGGAGAGAGAGATATAGGGAGAAAGAGATAGAGAGAGAGAGAGAGAGGGAGGGAGGGAGGGAGAAAGAGAGAGATATAGGGAGAAAGAGAGAGTGAGATATAGGGAGAAAGAGAGAGGGAGGGAGGGAGGGAGGGAGGGAGGGAGGGAGGGAGGGAGGGAGGGAGGGAGGGAGGGAGGGAGGGAGGGAGGGAGGGAGGGAGGGAGGGAGGGAGGGAGGGAGGGAGGGAGGGAGGGAGGGAGGGAGGGAGGGAGGGATAGAGAAAGGGACAGAGAGAGGGAGAGAGGGACAGAGAGAAAGATAGAGAGAGAGAGGGACAGAGAGAGGGACAGAGAGAGGGACAGAGAAAGAGAGAGAGAGAGAGAGAGAGAGAGAGAGAGAGAGAGAGAGAGAGAGAGAGAGAGAGAGAGAGAGAGAGAGAGAGAGAGAGAGAGAGAGAGAAAGAGAGGGACAGAGAGAGAAAGAGAGAGAGAGACATCTACAGGCTTAGTACAGGTGTCGATCACTCTGGCTGGTGTGGTCTGCTGCCATGCATTGTGGGATTTGCGGTCCTGGAAGAAGCCAGATGCTTCTATCTACAGGTGTCCTTGCAAATGTCTGCTGCGTTTTCCTAACAACCGAAAGCAAAGAAACTAATAAGCCCCCAGAGGCCAACAAATTACCTTTATTGCACAAATTGCTCGCTGATTCTGTCTGCTATAACTTATCAAACAACATTCCTCACATGAAACAGTTGGTAAACACCAGCCAGCGCGACGGCAGACGGAGGGAAACACCTCAAGGATGCTTGTTTATTTCCGTGACTCTGCCTCTGGCGAAATCCCAGATTGGTTTTATGTTCTCTGCTTTAACCGAAAATAAAATGTCTTCTCCTAAATCTTTCCCTTGGCGACTGTATTTATTTTCCTGAAAATCGCTCCAGTGGCTCCTCAATTTAAAATGTAGACTCTGGCTGTTGAATTAAAAGTAATTTTGTGTGGGGAGGTAAAATGGTCCAAACCACGACTGAAAGCAAATAACAACAGCCTCTCACCTTTTCTATGTTTTAAAATCTTGTCACGAGAACGCCGGCTCGATGGGAGAGGAAATTGACTGTGTAAAACCTATCATTATTACGGCTGCTGTTTCCCTTGTAATGACAATATGTGCTCTCTGCAGCCCATCTGCCACCATGCCTCCTAAACGAGGTCGGGGAACGAGCTCTGTTCCTGTCAGTTGGACACTCCTGAGTGATGATGAAGAAGAGGAGAGGAGGAAGAGTTCACAGCCATAGGACAGAACACACACACACACAGTAATGGTCATGTTGTACATTGTCCTGCCACCGTTTGATGGCAAGATTGACCAGAAGGATCCGAGGGAAAGAAAAGACTCATTCTCGCAGTCTGTCAGTTGAAGCGCCGGTTGTGAATCTGTCTGAGAGGCAGGAGGCCTCCACTGCTGACGGCCTGCCAATCACCTGTCCTCGGGGGCGGAGATAACCCAACAACAATAGATAATTGGCTACTGTCTTGGCAGTCGTTTTCCTGTTGATGTCCTCTTTCGGTAATTGAAAGTAAATCAAAAGATGAATCCTTCAGAGCTCACAGAAACCGATAAACACACACGCACCCACACACACACACCCACACACACACATACACACACGTGCGATTGCGCACACAGGAACACACACACACAGGAACACACGCAATAAAACACACATTCAGTGCATTCACAGGTACACCTCTGGATGACCCCCAACATATCAGCATGTTGAAGGGTTAGAACATGCCCTCCAGTCTTCACCGGGCCGACATAATAGTTAGTTATATATTGATCCACATTGAACAAAAAGCTGTTCCACCCATGCTCCTGGAAGGAATAGTGCATGTAGAGAGTGCAATCAAGGTTTACCCACAGGTACGCCATCACCCACGGTTACAACAGAGATACTTCTCAGCACTAAAGCCATTATGCTATCCCTATTATGTTATCTATCCACAGAGCACCTTGGAGAAAATGATCTCTCACTCTTTAAATTCATTAGCCGGCCTTAATAGATTTTCTGTAATTATTCCACTATTCAAGGGAGTCTTTCTCTCATTGTCTTTCATGAGATTAGGAGCTTTTTCAGGGGGACGTGATACAATATTACTTTTAATCCATCCCTCTCCTCACGGCGCCCATGCCTCCCTGCCTCCGCCTCCTCGGGCCCCTGTGTTGTGTGAGTGAAACAAGCCCACGATTAAACGTAGACAATGACGCAAGTTTCAATTCACAAATTGGAAAAGTTAATCCTCGGCCTGGTATTCCCTCAGGGTGGGAAGGAGGGAGGCTCTGCCCAGGAATGTTGTTGGGAGTTTGTGTGGACGCAAGAGGGCTGTTTTTCAACAGATTTAGGTCAGATCTGCTGTGTTGAAGCTGGGGGTGTGTTGATATGTGTGTGTGTGTGTGCATGTCAGTGTGTGTGTGTGTGTGTACCTGTCTATTATGTGTTTGTATCCGTATCTGTGTGTGTAGAATATGTGTGTACAAGAATGTGTGTGTGTGTAGCTGTGTGCAAAATGTGTATTTTTGTATCTGTGTGCGGGAGTGTATAGTACTATGTGTGTGTGCGTGTGGGTGAGTGTGTGAATTTGTGATCTGCTTCTTCTTTTTTTTCATCAGAGCTTCCAGAGAAGCAGTGATTTATTTAGGGGCCGCACCTCGCAGTCACAACCAGGACAGCTTTCCTCTCCATGTCAGGACAGTTTCATCAACGTAACTGATCTCTCCTTCCTCCCTACGTAATTACAGAGCGCTTTAATTAGCGATGGTCTGGAGGATCACTCAGTGTTACAGGCTGGTAGGCAGTCATCCGCTCTTCAAGTCCTCCGCGTATACATCCTTCATGAGAAACCCCATATAAGACTTTCTGAAGCCCGTGCATTTACTGTGGCTTCATGTATATGCCTTCCCAGCCATCCCGGCACCAGGGAGTCACGGCAGCGACGAGTTCGCTAATAAGCAGGCCGCTCATCACAAACTGAGCCGACAGGCGTTAACCTCCAGTCCAGCATTTCGGTGAACCGTGTACAGGCGTGAGCGTGAGCGGGCGGCCCGACCACAGCCAGGCTCGCGGGAAGATTAGTCTTTCAGTTAGAAAATTTGTTTCGCACGTCAGGGCTCAGTTCACTGTTCTCTGTCTCCGAAAATGTACGCATCATTCCACCGTGTCTTTCTGTGGATTCCGCAAAACAGACAGGCTCTGAAGCCTTGAACAAACATGCAGTTGATGAAGCATCTTTACCTTTGTTATTAACACTATAAAGCCGCCTACTTGTAAATACTGGAACTTGAAACCGTGTATAAAAATATACTCTTGTAAGCCCTGTACATATTCTGTTCAGACTTTAAGGTGCCTGTGTTGAACCAGAAAAAAAACGACATTAATTATATTTTATTAAAAAGTTATACTTTTTTGATAATATCACTAGAAAGCCACTAGTGAATAGGTAACCATGAACAGTTACTTCCTCTTTAGATGCCAGGTCACCGGTCAGGTGACCAGTCAGGTGACTAGTTCTTCTCACGTAAGTCTGTCATTGTGGAATGTAGTTGCAGCTGCTTCTATCTGAGGCTCTACATGGTTAAGAGGCATCGCTGATGAAGACATCTACCAGATACAGAGCAGATTCTCCCTGTCACTTTAAACTAAACTGAGGAGAAAGTGTGTGTGTGAGAGAGAAAGACAAGCGGAGAGAGATGGGGGAGAGAGAGAAAGAGAGTGAAAACAATTAGCCCACAGGCCCCTAGGATCATAAGTAATAATTTGACTGAAATTAAGTGGCAGGTTTAACAAGCCGGGATAATTTCACGTTTCCTTTTTTCCTGGGGGAAATCTGTCCTTTAATTGCCGGGCTCTTTGTTTTGCAAACAGTCTAAAGGAGGCCAGGCTTCCACTGGGTCTCATTAGGCCAACGTCAGGCCTCCCCATCTCCCACCATCTCTCCGTCTGTCCCTCCCTCCATCCCTCCCTCCATCTCTCTACCTCCTCACACACCCTGTGTGCTAGTGCTAATTGGATTCTGTCGGACAGTGGTGTACCAGGGCCGTTATACACTGTGTGTGTCGGAAACATTAAACAATCTTCCCCTCTCTCTCTCTCTCTCTCTCTCTCTCTCTCTCTCTCTCTCTCTCTCTCTCTCTCTCTCTCCCTCTCTCTCTCTGTCTCTCTCTCTGTTTATTGTTCTCTCTCTCCTTCTCTCCCTCTTTCCCTCTCTCCAGTGATGCTTGGTATTTCCGTCTTTTCTTGGATAGAATAAAAAGTGCTGCCACCAGCTTGCTGCAAACAGCTCCCAGAAAGCATCAGCTGATAAAGTTCACCTTTCAAACCAGTTCCTTCATGTTTTCTGATGAGCGTGAGGATGAGGGAGAGGATGAGAGGGTGAGGATGAGGATGAGGGAGTGAAGATGAGAGAGGATGAGAGGGTGAGGATGAGAGAGGATGAGGGAGGATGAGAGAGTGAGGATGAGGATGAGAGAGTGAAGATGAGAGATGATGAAAGGGTGAGGATGAGAGGATGAGAGAGTGAGGATGAGGATGAGAGAGTGAAGATGAGAGATGATGAAAGGGTGAGGATGAGAGAGGATGAGAGGGTGAGGATGAGAGAGGATGAGAGAGTGAGGATGAGAGAGGATGAGAGGGTGAAGATGAGGGTGAGGATGAGAGGGTGGGGATGAGAGAGGATGAGAGGATGAGGGAGAGGATGAGAGAGGATGAGAGGGTGAGGATGAGGGTGAGGATGAGAGAGGATGAGGGTGAGGATGAGAGAGTGAAGGGAGAGGGTGAGGATGAGAGAGCGGATGATGTAAGGTGAGATTTAAGGTGAAGGTGAGGATGAGGATAATGGTGAAGGCTGATATTGTCTCTGGCAGGAGCCATGCAGGGGAAATAGAAGCAGCGGGTGGGTAAGTGTGTGTGTGTGTGTGTTTGTCTGAAGGAGCAGGAGTTGGAAGGGGTGTTATTGCAAACCGGGGAACTGCCACCATCCTAGCCCTCACCAAGACCCAGAATAACAGGGAACTCAATGGAGTGTTAAATAGGAAATCATCTGTTTTCAGCCACAGATTTAATGTCATTGCCTTTCTCCCCCTACTCTCTCCCGCTGTCCCCCTCTCCCCTCCTCCCGTTCTCAACTATGTGGAGGTACGGTGCCCTGCCCTGCCGCCACACAGGAAGAAGGTCATGGGTTTGATTCCCGCATGGGGCCCGGTGCAGTGCTCAGGTGAGATATCTTCTGTGTTGAGTTTGCTTGTGCTCACATGGGTTTCCTCTGCAATAACTCCCAATATAAAGAGATGTGTGTTTGTGGGGTGGGGGGGGGATTTAATAAAGGTTTCTCCTCGTTCTACAGCCCCTCCCCTAACCCCCTCTCCCTTGCCTTCCCTCCCCTAACCCCCCCTTCTCCCCCCTCTCCCTCCCTCCTTCCCTCCCCTCTTCTCTCGTTCTCTACTTCTCCTACTCTGTATTCCACTGTTCTCTCACTCGTCTCACCATGTCTCCCCATCTGCACTGCCCCTTTCCCTCTCTCCTTCTCTGTCCCTCTCTCTTTCTCTGTCTTTTTCTTTCTTTCTTTCTTTCTCCCTCTCTCTCTCTCTCTCTCTCTCTCTTTCTCTGTCCCCCTCTCTCTCTCTCTCTCTCTCTCTCTCTCTCTCTCTCTCTCTCTCTCTCTCTCTCTCACACACACACTCTGATTCTCTCTATTTGCCCCTCTTTCTCTTTCTCTTTTTTTGTCTCTCTGTATGTCTTTCTCTCCTCTCTCTGTCTCTCTCTCTGTCTCTCTCTCTGCCTCTCTCTCTTTCTCTCTCTCTGTCTCTCTCTCTTTCTCTCTCTCTGTCTCTCTCTCTGTCTCTCTGTCTGTCTCTCTCTCTGTCTCTCTCTCTGTCTGTCTCTCTCTCTGTCTCTCTCTCTACCTCAGGTTACTAATACAGTATATCTTTTTTTCACATGCTGAGCCATTTGAGCTAGTACTGTGTGTATCTGTAACGTGTGTGTGTAACGTGTGCGTCTGTAAAGTGTGTGTGTGTGTGTGTGTGTGCCTTCTCTGTGTGAGTCCTCCCTCATTAGGAATAGAAGACTCAACTCTACTTCCCCCTTCCTCCCACCTCCACATCACCTCTACCTCACTTATACCTCACCCCCACCTCACCTCCACCTCACCCCACCTCACCTCCACCTCACCTCCACCTCACCTCACCCCCACCTCACCTCCACCTCACCCCCACCTCACCTCCACCTCATCCCACCTCACCTACACCTCACCCCCACCTCACCCCATCTCACCTCCACCTCATCCCCACCTCACCTACACCTCACCCCCACCTCACCTTCACCTCATCTCCACCTCACCCCCACCTCATCTCCACATCACCTCTACATCACCTCCACCTCATCCCCACCTCATCTCCACCTCATCTCCACATCACCTCTACATTCCTTTTACCTCACCCCCACCTCACCTCCACCTCATCTCCACATTACCTCTACATCACATCCACCTCACCTCCACCTCACCCCCACCTCACCTCCACCTAATCCCCACCTCACCTCCACATCACCTTTACATCACCTCACCCCCACCTCACCTCCACCTCACCTCTACCTCAGCTCCACATCACCTCTACCTCACTTGATACCTCACCCCCACCTGACCTCACCCCCACCTCACCTCCACCTAACCTCCACATCACCTCCACATCACCTCCACCTCACCTCCACCTCACCCCCACATCACCTCCACCTCACCCCCACCTCAACTGCACCTCACCTCCACATCCACCTCACCTCCACCTCACCCCTACCTCACCTGGCACCAATGAAAAACCAGCTCACTGTTACAATTTTGCTTTCGGTTAAAAGAAAAACCTTTGAGAGTACAATGACCTTCCATTGTGACCTATAAAGTAAACAATGATAATGATAAAAATAAGAACATCCGTGTCTCTGGGTTGTTGTCTAAGATTAACCAATCTGAGAGCTGGGGGAGGGGGGGACGACGACTACTGGGCTGAATCTGCAGTAGTCCCCCCCCCCCAGGTCTCAGGGGACATAATCAATCTCCGATGTCCTCATCTTGGATCGTGTTTTCACAGATGTTCTCACTGGTGGCTCTGGATAAAATATGCGTGTGTCGGGGGGGTTTGAAGGGGGTGACGGTTGTGCATCCCTAAAATATATGTTCATGAAAATAACAAATCTGTTTCTAGACATCCTCAGCCCTGGTCATCGCCATGAGGATATCCTTCACGGGATTCGATGTACAGGAACTGTCGATGATAAACCATCTCTCTGACTCATGGGCGGAGCGGTGGGCGGAGCTTCTGAGGCTTGAACCCCAAATCTTATAGGCTAAAATATGGGTTGTAATTTTCGGTAAATGTAACAATATGAGTTCAATGCAATGTTAATATTATACAAAACTCAAAAAAACAATTTAGCACTCAAATTTGCGCGCTTGCATTAAATGAGGACATTTCAGATCTTAGCTCATATCAAACCATAACTAGGTCCTGGGTTGGGGCTCACCCCCCAATGCTTTCAACATCTGGCTCCGCCCCTGCTCTGACCCTATGTTCCGAGATTAGAGGTCAGAGGTTACCCCAGTAGGAGAATACACACACAGCCTTTCCTGAGACGTTAGGTACCAAACCACGAGGAACAGCCTCCAGCAAAGAGAAACCTTTTCACTTCGATGCAGAGTCGCGTTGTGGAGACACGCGCCCATAAAAACAGAAAAGCAGGAAAAGAAAATGCCTCGTCCCCATCCGCGATTCACGACAGAAATCCTGTGATTCCCTTTTCCTCCAACACGGTCCGAGTGCTGTCGAATTTTACCCCTTGATCTCCGAGCATCAAATCTTGGAGCAAAAACAAGATCAAGCCTCCTCATCTTGGTCTTATCGACCTCCTGCCTCTCATCTCTTCTACTCTCCAGCTTCATGCGAAGCCTGCTTCTCCAAACACTCAACTCCAGCCCCAGAACGTTGCACTCAGAGTTGTAGCTTCAGCGCTAAACAGCGCCTCTGCTAACGATAATAGATTTCACCGGGTCAACAGGCAGTGCGGAGTACAATGACTGGAGGGAAGAGGCAGACTGTGTCATTAATTATGAACATGCTTGTTTAAGATACCCAGGACGCTCTCGACTCTCCACCAGCACAACATCACATCTTTACAAACTTCAAACAGATGTTGGGTATGGAACAGAGAGAGAGGTTCTTGTTATTCTTGGCAGAGAGAGAGAGAGAGAGAGAGAAAGAGAGAGAGAGAGAAGAGAGAGAGAGAGAGAGAGAGAGAGAGAGAGAGAGAGAGAGAGAGAGAGAGGGAGGGAGGGAGGGAGGGAGGGAGGGAGGGAGGGAGGGAGGGAGGGAGGGAGGGAGGGAGGGAGGGAGGGAGGGAGGGAGGGAGGGAGGGAGGGAGGGAGGGAGGGAGGGAGGGAGGGAGGGAGGGAGGGAGGGAGCTGGCTGATAAATGAGGTAAGTTTCAGGCCTCATTTGAACATTGGTTGGAACACCCTATATGCTTACACACTCTGCCACAAATGATTGGAAGGGGGCTGGCCTCTTCACATTGGCAGGGGCACTGTCTGTGTGGCTTGGTTATAGTATACTGTAACTGGGATTTGCTGGATAAAACCCACAGGATGGTATCCGGACTGGAATCGTATGTGACGTATTCACATGTCAGACACACTATCCAATGTGACGTGCAGAGGGGATTTGTACCTGCAAACTCCTGATCTGCAGTCAAATGCTCTACCACTGAGATATACAATAGCAACCCTTGTAAATCTGTTTAGCACATCTACCTGTAACACCCACAGGCATGGCCGGGGAGCATAGCGTGATGCTTATCTGTAAGACAGGAAAAGGTAAAAGGCTATCGAAAGGTCAACTGCTGCAAATACATGCAAAACCCACAAACATTCCTGTCAGCTGCGATCCTGTGGCAGACCATTTTCGATTTTTTTGATTTTATGAAACGGTCACCAGGAGGAAAAGGCGAGAGGTCACGCTGAGGTCACGCAAAACTGCGTAGCGCGGCGGGCTGGCATGTGCGTGTGGTGGCTCTGTGTGAGTGCGGAAGCCTGGGTGAGCCTCACGGCCCTGCAGTTCCTCAGGCTGGAGGAAGGGGGCGCTGTGAGGTGTATGGCCATGGCTTCCCAGGACCTGTGTTTGATTGTGACCGAAACAATAATGAGGGGTGGGGATGTGTGTGTGTTGGTGTGTGTTGATGTGTGTGTGTGTTAAGGGGGATGTTATCATCCCCCTCCTCCTCCTCCTCCTCCTCTCCCTCCTCCACCCCTTCCTCCCTTTCTCCTCCTCCTCCCTTTCTCCTCCTCTCCTCCCTCCTCTCCCTCCTCCTCTCCCTCCTCCTCCTCCTCCTCCTCCTCCTCCTCCTCCTCCTCCTCCTCTCCCTCCTCCTCTCCTTCCTCCTCTTCCCTCTGTTTCTCCCCCCCACCACTTGCATTTGATGTTGCTCTCAGGAAACACAAATGAGGTTTCTTAAAGTCTTTAGGAGGAGATTTTCCAATTAAGGAAGCACCTGCACTCTGTCAGGCGTATAAATGTCCACTCGGATCCGTGAGGTCTGTGTGTGTCAGGGACTGGAAACTCGGCACGCTGCTGCTTAACTAGCAGAAAACACTTTCAAAACACACTCACACATCGAACACACACTGAATTCACATTCAAAATACAATGCACACACACCGGACACCCACACAAAACACACACGCTCAACACACACACACTGAGCTCACACTCAACACACACACACAGAACACACGCTTCCCATGACCAAAACTCGGTGCAAGGACGGCTAATAGTCTCAAACACTAAACGGGATGTGATGGTTTTTCCTGAGCAGAGATAATGGATAAGAGGATTGCGATGGAGGTGTCTCAGAGCTGCATTTTAATATGTAGGTTGACACGAGGCTCCGCTATGGCTGGGAGACGTAGAGTAT
>NW_027120509.1:0-25215 GCF_038355195.1 Osmerus mordax | reverse complement strand
AGACAGACAAAGAGAGACAGAGAGAGAGAGAGAGAGAGAGAGAGAGAGAGAGAGAGAGAGAGAGAGAGAGAGAGAGAACAACAAATCCCTCCACCTCCTCTGCCTCTGCCTCCGCCACGCTAAAACCCTAACCACACTGAAAGAGCTCTCTCTGTTCTCATCCACTCCTCTCCTCCCCCACCCCACCCCTCACCTCCTCCCCCACCCCTCACCTCCTCCCCCAGCGCTCACCCCTCTCCTCTCCCTCTCCCTGGCTGTTCTCTGGGGCTGGAGCAGTGTGTTTGAGCAGTGTGTGGTTGTACAGGTGGACATGACAGCAGCGCTCTGCCGGCTCGGACGGCCTCCTTTGTCAGGGCTGAGAATGGACGTGGCTCCTCTCCACAGGCAAAGTACACTCACTGCTTTATTGTCCCCCTCTGTAACTATGTGACTCTCTCTGCCCCGGCATGACAACTACTGTCCTACCGACGGGTCACGCAAACACTTAAACACTTTTCCGAGTCTCACGAACGCTTTGGGTGTACAGTGTGTGTGTTCTGTACACACACACACGCACACACGTACTGTACACACACACACACAAGCCCTTTCCCACCTGTCTCGCAGGCTGGTTATGTGAGAGCTGGGAGTCTCGAGGTCGCTGGTCAAACAGAGGGGAGCGGTGCTGTCAGTCGGACTGCTGAAGCTCACAGCTGCTGCAGGCGCTCTGTGGACACACCGGAGGAACATCTCTGTTGACTGTGTGTGAAGTGCGTGGTAGTGTGTGCTAGTGACCACAGCCAGAGACAGGAGCACAAAGGCAGGGCAGAGGTAAATCAGAGGGGCGCAGAGTCAAACAACAATGACATAACAGTGTGTGTGTGTGTGTGTGTTCGTATGTTGTGCCTGTGTGTATAGGGCGTTCGTGTGTACAGTGTGTTTTGTGTGTACAGTGTGTGTGTGTACAGTGTGTGTACAGTGTGTGTGTACAGTGTGTGTGTGTGTGTGTACAGTGTGTGTGGTGTGTGTACAGTGTGTGTACAGTGTGTGTGTGTGTACAGTGTGTGTGTGTACAGTGTGTGTGTGTGTACAGTGTGTTTGTGTGTGTACAGTGTGTGTGTGTGACAGGAGCAAGCTACAGGTGGGCCACACCCCTGTGAGGGTCAGCTCGAAGCTGTTGGCTGCTCGCTGTCGTCACCCTCATCCTATCTCCATCCCGCCAAACAGACAGGCTGTTAGCAGGCATTAAAAAGCCATTCACACCACACTCAAGTGCTTGGGTTGGCTGCCGGCAGAGCAAAGCATGGACATCAGGAGGGGGCTCTGACTTACTCTCTCTCTCTCCCCCTCTCCTCTGTCCCCCCTCTCCACTCTCTCTCTCTCCCCTTCTCTCTCCTTCCCTTTCTCTCGCCCACACCCCCTCTCTGCCTCTCTCTTTTACTCTCCCCTCTGTCTCACTCTCTCAACCCCCCCCCCCCCTCTCTTTCACTCTCTCTCACTCTCTCTCTCTCTCTCTCTCTCCATTTCCCCCTCTCCTTTTGGCAAGCCAGTAAAAATCGACTTGTGTTTCCATTCCAAGCCCGACTGGGAGCTCTTGCTGTGAGGCGGAGCGCCTGGCCGATGACAATGGCTCGCACGCGTTGTCACGGCGCCTGTCTCCGGGGCTTCCATCAACTTCCTGTCAGGGCGGCACCTGGGAGAGTTGACCGTCTGCACGGACAACGGAACGGGGGGGGGGGAGATTTTTTTGCGCCGTACCGGGGCATTGGCTGCCGTGCATAGCTCCATATTTTTCACATTAAGAGATCTGTAAAAGTTGCTTTGTGACATCAGAGCCAGGGGCTACATCCGTTGGCCGACGTCTGTGAGGACGGGTCTCAGGGGACACCCCCCATTGGCTGGCTGACCGTCACAATAAAGAGGCAGCCAATCGGGGGGGGGGGGACGGGCGCCATGCACAGCGCAGCCCGGGGCTGTGAGAGGTTGGGAGGAGGGGGGGGGGGGAGGAGGGGGGGGGAGGGGGGAGGTACTGGGGGAGTCAGGGTGAGCTGAGCTGGGCATTCACCTTGGGTGGGATATGGAGAGATGATGTTACTCACCCCCCCCCCCCCTACACACACACACACACATCCCCTCACCCCCCACCTCCTCCCAGGCAGGTGGTCTGGCACAGAGTTGACAGGGGCATCAGAAACCAATTACCCTGTCTGCTTACACACTGAGTTTTTAGAGCCAAGCTAAACTCACATATCTGAATGGGCCTGCATGTACCTATACTTAACTCTCTGTTCTACCCCTCTCTCTCTCTCTTTGTCTCTCTCTCTGTCTCTGTCTCTCTCTATCTCTCTCCATCTCACTTTCCCTATATCCCTCTCCCTCCCTCTCTTCCTATCACTTTCCCTATCTCTCTCTCTCTCCCTCCCTCTATCCCTATCACTCCATCTCTCTTTCCCCTTTTCTCTCTCTCTCCCTCCCTCTCTGTCCTTCCATCACTCTTTCTCTCCATCTCTGTCTCCTAGCTCTGCCAAAGCAACGTTCGTTTTGGTCCAGCTTGCCTTCTGAAAACCCCTCTCCTTACTGTAGGGCAGGCTTAACAAAACGACCCTATGCAGTGCTGTGTGCGTTTGGCGTGGGTGCCCGTTCGTGTGTGAGTCAATTACCCCACCTGATCACCATTAATGTTGGTATTACCCCGTCAAACGCTTTCCCACACAGTCCCACTCTTGTGCTCCGTGTTCACCTGGCCAGCGCCCCGCCGCGATCCTATGCTAATCTACCAGCCCGCTGTGAGGAGACCTCTCTGATCACCACATGCTGCCCAGAGGAGAGGAAGGGAGGAGGGAGAAGGGTGAGATCGGGACTCCGCTGAGTTCAAGTGGGTCAAAGACCATTTGTCTCCTCTCCGCTCCCCTCCTTCTCTCTCCCACTCGATCCCTACTCTCGTTACGTCTCCCAATGCTCGGCGTGGACTAGGTCTGCCGTCTCTGGGCAAATGTAATTTCTCAACTCATTTGCCTTCTATAAACACTGGCAGATGTTAGATATTATATTTAAACTGTTCCAGCGAGAGGGGGCGAGGTGGAGAAGTGGGAGCAACCTGCACAGAATAATCACAGGTGATCTGAGGGGGCGGTGGGGCAGAGAGAGAGAGAGAGAGAGAGAGAGAGAGAGAGAGAGAGAGAGAGAGAGAGAGAGAGAGAGGGTAAGAATCTTTGCAGCGGAAAGAAATGGAAAAAACACGAAAAAAGAACAATGGTGCAGAGTTGAGAAAGTGAAAGACTTCCTCCCTCTCTTCCTCGGTTTTTCCATCTCTAGCTGGAGCTGCTTCACGTTCCTCTCTAGCTGGAGCTGCTTCACGTTCCTCTCTAGCTGGAGCTGCTTCACGTTCCTCTCCGGTCTTTTCCAGCCCTCCAGCGATGAGTGGCACGGCTTCCTTCCTGTTCTCCCGCCCCTCTCTCTCTCTCTTGGCCTTTCTGGGGGTTTTCTGTCTCTCTCGCCCTTTCTTGCTCGTTCGCTCGCTATCTCCTCTCTCTCGCCCTTTCTCGCTGGCTCTCTCCTCTCTCTCACCCTTTCTCTCTGTCCTCTCTCTCTCTCACCCTTTCTCTCTGTCCTCTCTCTCTCGCCCCTTCCTCTCTCTCCTCTCGCTCTCTCTCTCTCTCTATTTACTCTCCCCCCTTCTATCTCCCCTCTCGTCCTCCTCTGGTGCCGAGGCCTGGGAGTTGGACGCCTGACTGGCTCACACTGAAACCGAGCCAACATTCCCTGGTCCCTCTCTACGACTGACCTGAACACATCACACCAGCCTGCCGGCCAGCCAATCAGCCGGCCAGATAACCAGCTAACCAACCGATCAGCCTGCCAACCAACCAGGCAGACGGCCAATCAGCCTGCCAACCGAACGGGGCGGACAGCCAATCAGCTGTCTGATTGGCCCCTCTGGTGTTGTCATATACAACAGCAGAGGGCGGGAGAGAGGGGCTTGTCCTGTGAGGGATGGGGGGTCGTTTAAAGGCCAGAGGAAGAGGGCAACCAGACCCCCCCCCCCCCCCCCCCCCCCTCCGTCAGTCGCTCTCCGAGGGAGGCCTGGGAGCGAGACCGTGTAAGGTGAACCAAGGGCCTGTATGCAGCCCATTCCTGGAATCCACCAGCGACAGAGGCTACACGGCCTTAAGAAGTGTTTATCGCCGGGAGATTAACGGAGGGGGTTTTAAACCGAGCTAAAACACTTTCACGGCCGCGGCATTAGCCGAGCCTCCCTACTGGGAAGCTGAGCTGCTGTTTAGGGATCCAGTTTCACAACGTTGCCCCTTCACTCAACTGGGATTATCCATCCAACTGACCCAGCTTGGTATTTCCAATGTGGACGAACACACACTCGAACACACACCCACACACTCGAACACGTACGTTCACGTTACCAGAGAGACAGAGAGACAGAGAGACAGAGAGACAGAGCGACAGAGCGACAGAGAGACAGAGAGACAGAGAGACAGAGAGACAGAGAGACAGAGAGACAGAGCGACAGAGCGACAGAGAGACAGAGAGACAGAGAGAGGCTGCTGTGCTGCCGATCACGCCGGCGAGCCAAACCTGGCTCTCCTCCCTGACAGAGCCCAGACACGACCCGGAGTGTGAGAGCGTTCCTGTAAAACGTTTGGTGAAGGAAGAGGAGAGGAGGGGGGGGGTCTGAGTGGTCCTCGGGTGGTGCTTCGGGCCCGGGGGGATGCAGACGCCTCCCCGAGAGCCGCTGCTTTGAACTGGGAGGCTCCGAGTGTGACGGAGCGCTGCCTTTACCGTGGCCACGGCTTTCGCAGACTCCTCTCCGCTGTCGTCCCTCCCCATGGAGCCGCACGGGCCGGACCAGAGCATCTGCGTTTCAGGCCTTGTTAATGTCAGTGGAGCCTGTCTCCAGCCCTCCCAACCTCCCTGCTTCCCTCCCCTCCCTCCCCCCCCCCCAGGGAGGTAGATGGGGGACAGTAGAGAGACACGAGCAGGCAGCCCTCCCGGGTCTTCTGGGCAGGTGCCAGCGGAACCCCAGGATTTATTTTGCGTCCGAGTAAAAGTTTACGAGAGGAGCTGCGTCTCCAGAGCCCCGAGCGACCGTTTCCACATCAGTCTGGAGCCCGGGACAGTTTGGGGCCCAGGTCAGTCTGGGGCCCAGGTCAGTCCTGGTGCCCGGGACAGTCTGGTGCCCGGGACAGTCTGGAGCCCGGACAGTCTGGAGCCCGGGACAGTCTGGAGCCCGGGTCAGTCTGGTGCCCGGGACAGGGGACGGAAGGTCGAGCGACCCCCCCCCCCCTCAGTCCTGATCACTCAGACTACATCACTGTCAGAAGATCCACACGCAGACTGAAACACAGACATGGATCGGTGCCTGGCTGTGGGATGGGTGGATGGGTGGGTTTGGGGGAGATGGAGGAGGGTTGGGGGGGGGGTGGAGGTTGAGGGTAAGGGAGGCTGGGGAAGGTGGAGGAAGGGGGGAGCAGGGCTGACGGGCTCCGCTGGGCTGTGTATAACTGAGTAGGGGGCACAGGAGACGCATGGGTCGCATTAAAACTGGGTTCAATAAGAGGTCTCCACTAATGCTGCCATAAGCTCTGATGGACTTTGTTAGGAGACTGACCCACACACACACACACAGGCATGCACACACACACACACACACACAGGCATGCATACACACACACACACACAGGCATGCATACACATACCAACACACACACCGACACACATGCACGCACACATGCACACATACACACACATACAGTACACACACACACACATATACTCACACACACACAGCACCTCTTCCTGAGTGTGTGCAGCCAAAGGATCTGTGAGTGATCAAGTTGTGCTAATGTGTGAGGGTGATGTCAGGGCCAGCGCAGACAGATCTGACCTCACCTCATGCAGCCAGTGATAACATCCCAGAAACAAACAGAAGTGTGGAAAAGCCAGAACACCCAGACCCACACAGAGCAGACTCAGAAGTGAGAGTTGCGGTGGGCGGTGGTTTGGTTCTGCTAGGTGACTGCAGTCCAACCCCAAAAACCAAGGGATTCCACAGAAAGCTTTCTCTGAGCCTCACTGCAGTCATATACCTGTGATCTCTGTTTTCTTCCCCTGGTAAATATCCTGAGGTAAAACACCCTGAAAACATCCAGCCCTTACCCCTGTCCCTACCCCTAACCCGGACCGAACCAACCCTAACGACTACTATTACGTTTGGGAGGTGAGCAGCTAGCAGCCTTGCAGCAGGATGGCGTGACACCGGGCCATTATAGTAAAGGTAGGGCTGAGTGTCCACAGTGGAGGAATGTGGGATGGGGTGGAAAAGGAGAGTGTTCTGGCACTGGGAACGCCTCGGTATGGGATAGCACTCTGCAGGTCCCCTCTCCCCACACGGACGGCGCGCCGTGACAACGTGGCGAAGTCGTCAAAACAGGAAGTGCTGCTCAGGTACTTAGTGTGAGGGGGGGGGGAGGGGCCCGCGGAGCCTCTCGCTCAGGCCGCGCCCACACCCCCTAATGGAGGTCTGGAGGGAGAGGAAACGATGTCTCGTTCTGCCTCCGATGGATATCTGACTGTGCTGCGTGCAGGGCGTGGGTTGGGTTTGAACATGGACCGGGACAAGCCTTTCGTATCGCCCTGTAGGCTAACACAGGTCCTGCTCTGCCTCGAGTCATTGGTGGAGATGCTTCCGTGACCTCTTGACACATACCCTGCGCTATAGTTAGCCATTAGATAGCCACGCCTGTTGGAGGCAGGACAGTAGAGTCAGTTCTTTCTGTCCCTCTCTCTCTCTCTCTCTCTCTCTCTCTCTCTCTCTCTCTCTCTCTCTCTCTCTCCACCTCTCCTTCTCTCTCTCTCTCTCTCTCTCTCTCTCTCTCTCCACCTCTCTTTCTCTCTCTCCCTCTCTCTCTCTCTCTCCTCTCTCTCTCTCTCTCTCTCTCCCTCTCTCCACCTCGCGCCTGCCTCTCTCGACCATCAGTCTCTCCTCTGGGCCGTGGATAATTGTCTAAGTGCTTCTGGATGGCAGGGGGCAATTTAGTCATTAAGGGAGGGCAATTAGGTGATTAGTGCCGGGGTTGGCCTGCCGTCTGGCCGTAGCCCTGGCCAGCACAGACCCTGTGATATGTGCTGCCGCGCTGAGGTTTTACGGCTTCCTCCAGGTGATTACAGGACACAGGAGAACCTGCCTCTGGTCTCACCCTTAAACATGATGGAGGGCATGATGGAGGGCATGATGGAGGGCATGATGGAGGGCATGATGGAGGGCACTGCGACACTTCCAAGCACCCCCCCGAGGTCCTTATCCTGCTCCTGGGTTTGAATGTTGGTTTGTTTGGCTGAGTACTGAGTACAGCAGGGTAGAGTACAGCACAGTGGAGTAGAGCACAGTAGAGTAGAATACAGTAGAGCACAGTAGAGCACAGTAGAGTAGAATACAGTAGAGCACAGTAGAGCACAGTAGAGCACAGTAGAGTAGAGCACAGTAGAGTAGAGCACAGTAGAGTAGAGCACAGTAGAATAGAATACAGTAGAGCACAGTAGAATAGAGCACAGTAGAGTAGAATACAGTAGAGCACAGGAGAATAGAGCACAGTATAGTAGAATACAGTAGAGCACAGTAGAGTAGAGCACAGTAGAGTAGAGCACAGTATAATAGAATACAGTAGAGCACAGTAGAGCACAGTAGAGTAGAGCACAGTAGAGCACAGTAGAGCACAGTAGAATAGAATACAGTAGAGCACAGTAGAGTAAAGCACAGTAGAGTAGAATACAGTAGAGCACAGTAGTGTAGAGTACAGTAGAGTAGAGTACAGTAGAGCACAGTAGAGAACAGCACAGTAGAGCACAGTAGAGCACAGTAGAGTAGAGCACAGTAGAGCACAGTAGAGTAGAGTACAGTAGAGCACAGTAGAGAAGAGCACAGTAGAGCACAGTAGAGCACAGTAGAGTAGAGCACAGTAGAGCACATTAGAGCACAGTGGAGCACAGTAGAGTAGAGTACAGTAGAACAGATCAAGGCAGAGGGACTATTTTCCATAGTTTTTTCCCATCCAACCACCCCTTGTAACCAGCGTAGCGTTCCAGACCCATTCTTCCACATCTGCCATGGAATGTAAATATTTGACTACGGATAAGGTCCCATGTTCTTTAATTCTTCCCCTTTAAATATGTATTATTTACAATGAACCCATCCAACGAACACAATGTGAAGTGTTCTGTCATGATTCAACATGACTCATGGGACGTGCATGTTTTGACCATCCCATCCTGAGACAAGATAAATGTCTGCGCCGTCTCGGGATAGATTCCGAGACAGACTCCGCCTCTGTTCCCTCGCAGCGACTCACGTCTGTGCGTGTGTGTGTACAGAGGGGTACCCCTCCCTACCCCCCACCCCCATCCCGTCCACCCCCCGGTGGGAGCGTGTCTCGCGTGGGCCGTGTCAGCACAGTCGACAGCCTCAGCCCTAAACGTCTTCACTGGAGCAGGGAAGGGGACGGCCCGATGGAAATAGACGCGTGTGGCTGTTCCTCGGCCCCGGCCAGGTTGCCCCCCCCCCCCCCCCCCCCCCCCCCCAGTGCCCGCTGAGGAGAAACAGGATCTGGGGGGCCTGAGGTGACAATACTGGGGAGGTCAGGGCGGAGCTTGGAGGAGCCAGTCAGCCGGGCCCCTCCCCCTCGTCAGGTCACGGTGAAAATAGCCCAGCGGTAACCTGGTCTGGCCCAGGCTCCAGGCTCCCTGCTAGGGGAAGACTCCGACCTCCCCCCCCCCCCCCCAGCCTCCTCACAGCCCACTGCCCCACCACCACCTTTGACCCCAGCCAGGAGAGGGGCGCCACAGCCTTGATGTCAGAGGGAGAGGGAAAGGGGGGATAGGGAGGAGGAAGAGGGAGAAAAGAGAAAGGAGAGGGGAGAGATAAAGAGGGAGGAGGGGATGGATGGGGAGAGAGGGAGGAGGGGAGAGAGAGGGAAGGAGGAGGGAGAGAGGGAGGGGATGGAGTGGGAGATGGAGAGGGAGACCAGAGGAGGTGGCTGATGTGGACCAGCGGGGCAGACAGCTGGTAAACACCCACCAGTGCTCCAGACTGCCTGACTTCCTCCAGGTTTCCCCCCTCGCAGCACATAGCGTGCCGTCGGAGAGAGTTCGACCCTGGCCGGCCCGCCCAGCTGTCTGCCTGCATTGTCCTCCACAGAGCTGGAGATGAAACATGCACCCCCTCCCTGCCTGCCTGCCTGCCTGCCTGCCTGCCTGCCTGCATGGCCGATGTGTTACTAAGAGGAATCCAACTCCCTATCAGATCAGCCAAGGCTCCATCTGTAGGGCCCCAAGCCAAGCAGCCAAACAATCAGACAGCCAGACAGCTAATCAACCAGCCAGATGCCTAACCAGTCAGCCAACTAGCCGGCCAGCCAGTTAAACAGCCAGTCAGACAGTCAGCCAGCCAGCTAAACAGCCAGTCAGACAGCCAGCCAGCAAGCTAAACAGCCAGACAGCCAGTCTCTCAGGCCCTGCAGTCCCATATGTGCCCCACTCCACCTCCTCAGCCAGAAGGGGCTGTTCATCTGCTGCACCCACCTCTTTATCCAGAGAGAGAGAGAGCACTTCCTGTGAGGTCACAAGGCCCAGGGTGATAGCTGGCCCCTCCACCCTCACCCTCAAGCCCCCCCCCTCCACACCACACGGCCAGGCCCGGATATCCGTGGACCGGTTCAGAGCAGTTCCAGCTCGCCAGCAGCACTGGGGCCAGGTGTCCACGAACAAAACCTCATGGTGCATGATGAATCCTCAACATCCACGTTTTGGAGAGCCTCTTGGCGGCCCAAAGAAGGCGAGTTACAGGATATTGTAAGCAACTACTTTTATTGGGAACAACTAATATATTGTGCCGGCAGAGCTTGGAGGGAGGCCCGTGTCAGATCTCCCAGAGAGGGAGTCCTCATGTTTCAGATTAGGGGTTAGCGCTGATATGATGCACATCAGTCTCCATCCTTCCCTCCTCTTCCTCTCTCTCCTTCTCTCTCTCCTCTCCCTCTCTCCCTTCTCTTCCTCTCTCCCTCCCTCTCTCCCCTCCCTCTTTTTTTCCTCTACCCCTCTCTTTTTCTACTTGTTCTGACTCACCACCTTCAACAGTATCTTTCATTGAATCTCACACAAGACACACACACACACTATCTCTAATACATAATCACTCAGTCATACACAATTGCCTCTCTGTCTCTGTCAATGGTCTTGCTCTCTCTCTCTCTCTCTCTCTCTCTCTCTCTCTCTCTCTCTCTCTCTCTTGGGCAGTTACTCTGACCTCATCTGTTCCAATCAACCATAGAGAGATCCAATCAACCATAGTGTTCAAATTATACCTCTCAAATTATTATAATTTAGCTTAATCATTTCCATGTCAGTTTCATTTCAGGTTCGAATTCCTTTGCTACAATTTTCTACCAAACGGGGAACGGCAAAGCCAGAAAGAATCTGATAGAAGTCGGATAGAACTTCAGTAGAGCTTAATCGTCCAGTTTATGAATGACCTCGCAGAACACAATGGAAAGCAAGTGCTGTTTGGACCCAGACATGACTGTAGTCATCCAACAGCCGTTGCAGCGAAAGTACTTTTTAATGCAATGTATTCATTTAGCAGACTATTCGATCCAAAGCGATGTACGGGGGGGGGGGATACAGGGGTAGGGGACGTCCTTTTTATCTGGAGTTAAGTGCTCCAGCAGGATGCAACATCCATCTCCATGATTGGACTTTGTAATCAGTAGACTTCAGATGTGATTGTGTGCAGGTGTTCTGGAGGTCTGTCTGCCACTGTTGCAGGACAGGTGGGTTTTTGGGCATGTGCAGGGCATGCGGGCGTGTGCAGGTTTGACAGAGTGGTGAGGAGGTGTGCAGGTTTGACAGAGTGGTGAGGAGGTGTGCAGGTTTGACAGAGAGGTGAGGAGGTGTGGAGGTTTGACAGAGAGGTGAGGAGGTGTGCAGGTTTGACAGAGAGGTGAGGAGGTGTGCAGGTTTGACAGAGTGGTGAGGAGGTGTGCGGATTTGACAGAGTGGTGAGGAGGTGTGCAGGTTTGACAGAGAGGTGAGGAGGTGTGCAGGTTTGACAGAGTGGTGAGGAGGTGTGCAAGTTTGACAGAGAGGTGAGGAGGTGTGCAGGTTTGACAGAGTGGTGAGGAGGTGTGCAGGTTTGACAGAGAGGTGAGGAGGTGTGCAGGTTTGACAGAGAGGTGAGGAGGTGTGCAGGTTTGACAGAGAGGTGAGGAGGTGTGCAGGTTTGACAGAGTGGTGAGGAGGTGTGGAGGTTTGACAGAGAGGTGAGGAGGTGTGCAGGTTTGACAGAGAGGTGAGGAGGTGTGCAGGTTTGACAGAGAGGTGAGGAGGTGTGCAGGTTTGACAGAGAGGTGAGGAGGTGTGCAGGTTTGACAGAGAGGTGAGGAGGTGTGCAGGTTTGACAGAGAGGTGAGGAGGTGTGCAGGTTTGACAGAGAGGTGAGGAGGTGTGCAGGTTTGACAGAGAGGTGAGGAGGTGTGCAGGTTTGACAGAGAGGTGAGGAGGTGTGCAGGTTTGACAGAGAGGTGAGGAGGTGTGGAGGTTTGACAGAGAGGTGAGGAGGTGTGCAGTTTTGACAGAGTGGTGAGGAGGTGTGCAGGTTTGACAGAGAGGTGAGGAGGTGTGCAGGTTTGACAGAGAGGTGAGGAGGTGTGCAGTTTTGACAGAGAGGTGAGGAGGTGTGCAGGTTTGACAGAGTGGTTCCTCTCAGATTAGCGCAGGGGCCTCCCTGTCACATGGAGGCCCTGCTACGCATATCCTTTTCCAGTGTGTGTGTGTGTGTGTGTGTGTGTGTGTGTGAGTGTGTGTGAGATTGTGTGCATTTGTGTGTGTGTGTGTGTGTCTGTGTGTGTGTGTCTGTGTGTGTGTGTGTGAGTGTGTGTGCACATGCGTGTGTGTGGTGTGTGTGTGTGTGTCGAGTATGTATATGATAATGAAGGCTCTGCTACATGTATCCTGTTGCAGTATGTGTGTATGTGTGTGTGTGTGTGTGTGTGTGTGTGTGTGTGTGTGTGTGGTTAACAGAGCCCGTGTATGATCACGCACTTAAGGAGATCGTCACTCATCAAAGACATGCTTGAGACCTCCCAGAGTTTGGAAAAATAATCCTGAATCTGACCTCCCCCAGCCCTTCCCGGACCATCCTTTATATAGACTACTATATCTCACTCCCTCCAGCCTCTCGCTGTCCAAGGAGAAATAAATAACGGATACTCCCCACGATTCGTCGTTAAGTAATTAGGTTCCTTAGACCATCTCTCTCTCTCCAGTTACAGAGCCCTCACTGGTACCTCAGTAGGAAGCCAGCCGGCAGGTCGGGCTAGTGAACATGGAGCAACCCTCTCTGACCCTTTTCTAATACCTTTGAAACCGGCATCTTTCATTCGGACACTTTTTCCCGTTGACCTTTCTCACGTTTGTCTCGGCGGGCTTTGAGGAGCATTAGTAACCCCAAACCGCATCCCACACAAGCCCCCTTTTCATCAGTTGTTTCCTCCTTGCTTTTCTCGCAGTCAAACCGCGAAAAAACCTCGACCCCCCCCCATCCCCCCTCCCCTCCCCCCTCCCATCCCCCCTCCCCCCCCCCTCCCCTCCCCCTCCCTCCCCCGGAGGTGTCTCCTACCTGGGAGAAGTTGAGGCCGTTGAGCGGGTGACATTGCTCCTCCACCCTCTCCACCGCCCCCGTCCTCTTCCCCAGCCTCTCGGCCTCCTGGGCCAGGAACAGGTCCAGCACGGGGGTCCCCCTGGACCTCACGTCGGCCTCCGTCAGCGAGTTCACCATCAGCATCACCCACACGGGCCTCTTCCTCTCCCAGTTCCCCGCGATGGCGTTGAACAGGTAGTCGGCGTACAGGCCCCTCCCTCTCTGGTCGGCCGTCATCCAGCGAGGCATCATGTGCTTGACGTAGTCCAGGTGGCGTTTGAGGCGGCGGTAGATGTCGCCGGGCAGCAGGGTCTGGAGGTTCTCCCCGTGGGGGAGAAGCTGGCAGGTGGTCAGCTTGGAGATGGTGAGAGGGTCCATCAGGTCGAGCTCGAAGAAGACGTTGGCGCTGGCCTGGAAGGCCCGCCGGGAGACGGCAGGGACGAAGTCCCACACGCGGGTGTAGGGCACGTGGATGGTGCCGAACAGGTAGGAGGGGGGGCGGGGGGGGCGCCCGAGTCACCGTCCACAGGAAGCTGTTCATGTCGCTTTGCTGGGGGGGGGGGGGGGGGAGTGGAGGGAAGGGTGGAAGGGTTTGTGATCATCTTTTGGATCCTGAAACTGGAAGGGCTGTGAACTGTTTGTTTTTTTGTTTTTATCTGGTTCAAATCTAGGTCAGCACAATGACTCAAATGAGATAATGTCTCCAGATATAGAGGCAGGGAGGAATGCATCCCTGTCGGTGAGGACTCACTTTCTCCCTCTCTTTCTTTCCTTCTTTCTCTCTCTCCCAATCTCTTTCTCTCTCTTTCTCTCCCTCCCTAGCATAGCTCCGCTGCCTCTGTGAGACTGGGAATCCTTTCAGGGGGTTGTTCCAGCGGTACAAACACACTACACTGAAGCACGTAAAAACCCACTCGCTGATAGGAACATAGACTTTACTCTGACCTTCTACTGCTTTTCTGTTTCTGTTTAACAACACACATCCATTAAAGTACAGTCCTTTGGTTAATGTAGCCTAAACAGTGAAAACGAATCTGCTTCTCTAGCCATTTATGCGATTCCTAGCAACACGGAAAAAAAACTACATGGAGGGAAATTAGGAAAGCACATTCTTGGTGAATTAGTATTGAGGAAAACGTAATTGAATAATGCACTATACAATTCTAAGAGTTATTTAGGTAAACATCAACATTTTATAGACGGGAGGAAACTCTATCGCATTTAATTTAGTCAGTAATTAATTACTGTCATTTGAAATTGTTATTTTGATGTTGCAGCTGTTGGGCATTTGTTACAAGATCATTAAAGTGAAATTCTTACAGACATACTCGCATAGAAAGAGAAAAAGATTAACGCTATCTAAAACCTAGTCTTAGTTGTGCAGGGAAAATTTTTACTTCTAGAATTCAATCTGACTTCACTAAATTGTATAACCATTACCATGCTCTTGCTATTTAAAGCCTTTTCAAATATTCCGAAAAGTCATCTTTGCAATGATTGTTATCATCGCAATGGATTCGCCCACATAATTTTTGGCAAACAATTGTAGCCTAAAATATTTTTGACTGAAATATGTTTGATTTTAAAATACTGTTTTGCCTTGTACAACCTAGTGAAGGAAAAGTTAAAATAGGCCTAGACTTGACTACTAACACTATTTCCCCATATCTGGAACGCATTACTGCAAGTAATCTATAATCATAGTCTCTTTAAGAGTGTATTTTATATACAACACGTGCGCAGAAGAAGAAGCCAAATGATGTTCCTGTACAGACACTGGCTTCGTCCCGTTCGACTCAGTGAATGACTGAATTCCGTTCCTGTTCGTGTCCCGAGGAAGGCCCTCTCTCCTCGCGAGGAGCTTTCTTTGCGCTCGCTCTGAAGCACTGACGCGAACAGTACCGTTTTATTAGGTAATTACTTTTAACACAAAACAGAGAACTCTGTACTGACGTATTACAAATCACATGGAAGGGAGCAGCACATACTTGGTTGATCTTTGAAAATTCCATCGTCTTACAGATGTAATGAACAATATGGTGTGTTAGGCTACACTAAAACCACGGATGTGATAGGTGTACCCAAAATGAAATAATTACACATCTTAAATTCATATAGTTGCCTACTCATCTCCTGTTTAAATAAATAAATAAATACATTTTAGCCTTTTGCTGAGGTCATGTGAATTTTAGTTTTGAATGCGTTAGCGGTTTGGAATTTTTATCCAAGACAGTGCGCGTGCTGAACGCGCAGTTCACAGATATGATTCTAATTAGGTTCCTCTTCATCTCCTGTCAGTGATAAATTCACACTGAGAGACACGCAGACGGGAGCGACTAAGTGTTCAAACATCAGCTGGATTCTAACAGCTCCACGCCCTTTATGAAGTCGGCCCATATTCACAATTTTGAAATGTGTCCGATAACTGTTTTAATAGGTTGCCTTTTTAATTGGAACGTGATCACTTTTAAAAGGTCACTGAAACTTTCCCAAGTAGTAAATATAGACCTATGTGAAGTCAAGTCACCAGTGGGTGTTTCCCCGCTTTCTTTTGTCACATTAACAGCCATGGGCTTGGCAGTAGTGGCGATATTTCGCTTGGCAACTTTCAGTTTCACAAATATTCTTTGTGAAGCTGAAGTATTTTATGTGGGCTATATGTTTTCAGAAGGACGAGTAATTGCTCAATTGCAATTGTGCTGATTGAAAATGCAGTTCTAATCAGTACAGCTTTGTGTAGCTGACATTCAAGTATGCCTTGTTTAAGAATAGATCTCTTATGGAATCTTAAGGCCTGTCTCTTCACGAGAATAGCCCGTACCTTTATGATGATGCCAAATCATTTATGTGCTTATGCTCTTTAGATCTATTAGTTACAAGCCAACTGTTGATCCTATTATATTCCTGTGTTTATCATGTTACAAACGAAGGCTGTCCTAATTACAAGTTAATATACAGTGGGCTTTTATGTTTGAATTGTTTTATTTAACAGGCCTGCTCGCCCTCGCTTGCTGCATTATGCCTTAACATGCCCCCCAAATTACTTCTTTCAGATATAATTATAACATATTTAAATATAATTTTATTCTAGATTGGCTGTGACAGTTGTTGCCTTCATTTGCAATTCAACCAAAACTCCACAACGTATATCGACGTACAGGAGCCTACCTCTGTGATATAGAGGCGCCCCTTATATGCACAACTCACCGACTTTGGTATGTCACATTGCTTCGGTCGCTCACGAGTGTCCAGGGGTGCGACAGCGTGCACGAAAGCGCTTATGAGGATCCATCGAAGTCCTCGCGGACAGATCATCTCGAGATGAGTGGTGTAGACAAGCTGCCGTGGATACGTGTCTCCAATCTCTTTCACGCTCAGCCTACCGCAACTGTCCTCATCCACGGAGAAACAATAGGTGCCGATGCTAAAGTTCGTCTCACATGGACCGTTTTGAAGGAGGACACGGACTATACCGACTTTCCGCCATTCTAAAACACCAGTATTTTACGGTTTTACTTTCACGTCCCCTATATGCTCACTCAGCGCTGTCCTGCAGTAATACCCTATTCAACTGTTGAAAGGAGAAAGTTTTCCACCGAGCGCTAGAAGTTTGAAGCCAGTTGATTCGAAAGGAGGTGGGACGCTTTGAATATTTCCCCCCATTGCTTATTTTAAGAGGAGGGGGGAACAGGTTCAGGCGAGGGAGTCAGAGCACAGGTTTGCGTTGAGTGCAGCACGAGTGAGAGATGGTTTTGTCGACGAGATGGACAAAATACAAATCGAGAGATGCGTTAAACTCAGAAGGAACACAAGTATAGAGACGCCAGCCTCTGTACTTATAGGGCACGTCAGGTGGCACCGTGTTGGAAGCGGGCTATTTGGCAAGTGTCTCTAGATAGATCTAGCTAAAAGAGTTACATTTAACAAATTGGCGCGTGCTTCCTCTTCACCGGGTTTCCATTCATCACTGTCAAGCCCTGTTTGACAATCCGACTGTATAACTAAGGGCATGCAGCCGACAAATCCGCATAAATGATTAATGGGTACAAATAAACAATTCTATAAAGAAAACTGTGAGAAGTGTTTGTATTTTGTACAGGCCCATACGGTCCTCGTAAGTTACATTAGTCATATTGTGAAATAATGAATGGTGGCGTTGAGAGAAAGTGGCCTTTTTCCCGGAGGGCCTTAGTGTGGATGCTGTACCCTGACCCCTGTTATTCTCTGAGTGGCAGACAGCGTGACAGAGTCAAGTAGTGGGCAATTCATCATGCAGACCTCTCAGGCAAGTGCCACCCTACCCCCCCTAGCCCCCACCCCCTCCCCGCCAAAGGCAGACATGTCCTGGACAAGCACCTCATTGTCCTCTATCATGTTCTCCTTCGTCACCACTCTGTACTCATCTCTGGGGGGCTGTGACTCGACGTGCACCCCCCCCCCCCATAGTAACTCCTTGTGTTCTTGATGTGAAACACATTTCACTGCTCTAGTAGCCTGACATGAAACGCTGTTTTAGCGGGCCGGACTTCTCCTTAGATCATCGTGTCTTTATGAGCGCGTGTCCGCAGTGATAACCCATGCCGGTGAAATCGGAGCTATCACCCTCGGTCCGTTATTGGGTTTCCTTCGTGTAGTTGAATATTTCCACTGTTCAGAGCATTAAAAGGCCATCTTCTTTTGTGTCTTAAAGTAGGCAGAACAAATGTGTTTGGTGCACACAGTCGTTTGCAGACAAATCAACTTTTATCTGATCTAATCAAAGGAGTCAGGTGGCTGAGCGGTTAGGGAAGCGGGCTTGTAATCGGAAGGTTGCCAGTTCGATTCCCGGCCGTGCCAGATGACGTTGTGTCCTTGGGCAAGGCACCCTACTTGCCTCGGGGGGAATGTCCCTGTACTTACTGTAAGTCGCTCTGGATAAGAGCGTCTGCTAAATGACTAAATGTAAATGTAATCTGATACATTTGTCACCCCCCTACCTATCTACCCCCTCTCCCTACCTACCCTACCTACCTCTCCTCCAGCCTACCTACTCCATACCTCTGATGCTTTTAGCGTAGGACAGGTGTGCCATTCCAGTTTCATCTGCTATAATGTGGCCGGCCTGCAGACACAGTTACCTGTTCAAACCACACCTTGCTAAAGGCTGCTCTTTGAAGGAGCTTTTCCACATTCTTGGCCAGTTGGAGGGAGCTTAGGAGACTGCAGCAGGTTCCTGGACTGAGGCCAGGACTTCCAGCACAAACTATACACCCACAGATGAGAGGAGGGCTAAAGTGTTCTCTCTGTGAACACCCGTTGATGAAATGGACATGGGACGTTCTAGTGAGATGTATTCAATCACACACACACACTTCCACACACACATACGCACGCAAACACTGTGAAACCGGAGAGAAGAAGAGATGTTGTCGTTCAACCTATAAAATGGTATCCTCGTCGCTGTAAATGCGTACGTCGCCCCCATAATTGACACTCACTTTCGGCACTTTCTTTGCCCGTTAATCTGAGAAAACCACATGTGACGTTTCCAAACACACACAGCTGAAAGCGAAGAGGACCGAGAGACGGGGAAAGAGAGAGAGAGAGGTTTAACAAGGGGGTCTGTTAAAGTCTGCAGCGGTCCACGGATCCTGTGTATACTTGTCTCTGTGGCTTGAGGACTGCCTGGCTGAGGGTGTGCAGGCCTGCCTCAAAGCCCAGGCATTAGCTTTCAGTCTCTGCCTCAGTCTGTCTCTCTCTCTCTGTCATGAAAGAGTAACGGCTCCACCACATGAAAGGCACCCTTTTACAGTAAACGTCCATTGTAACAGCTTGACATTGTCGTAGCGTTAGCGCACCATGTTTCTCATGTGAAGAAGGACCCCTAGTGGTGGAATACAGAACTGAGGGTCATGTTTTTGGGGGTTATTTTATGCAGGGGGGACTTTAGGGGGGGGAGCGGGGGTTGGGCATACACAAGGAGGCCATAGTAATAGACGTGTATATTTACCTGAAGGGTAAGACACGTCTTCAAAGAAGAGTTAGAAGATGATGGATGAGAAGAGCGGCCCATAGCTTCAGGCTGCCATACTTTGGAGGTGAGTCTGACAGAGAGTGTGATTGACTGGAGTCTGGCTAACGCCATACCTTCCCCTTGCTCCCTCTCCACTCCCACCACCCACCCACCCACCCCCAGACAGCACCGTCGAGGTTGAACAAAACCGACAGAGTCTCTGTTGAAATGTTGTTGTGGTTTCTGTTTCCAAATGCCCTGGAGGTGCAGGGGGGGGGGGGGAGGAACTCAAGGTGTCAGGCTGGAGTCATTTAGAGGACATTTATGGTCAGTTCTCCCTCTGAGACTTAGAGGAACATCAAGGACAAGATGGACATTAAAGTACGGGAGAAAGGTCTCTACGGCTGGATCTCCATCCTGTCTCTCGGTGCCTGTTTCTGTGACGGAAGCTCCTTGACGGTGAGCAGAGCGGGTGTTGGAGACAGCCAGGAGAGGGGGGAGGTTTGGCTGTCTGGGGCAGAAACAGACTTAATGTGTTGTGTCACTTTTCTTGTTTCTCAGGAATCACCCCGTGGCGTGGTAAACACGGGCCAGAGGAAAGGCGTCTCTGCCTCCTCGAGAGCGGAGGAGGGAAGGGAAGGAGGGAAGGAGGGAAGGGAAGGAGGGAGACGAGATGGAGAGATAAGGGCTTTCTGTCTGCATTGTTCGACTGGGAGAAAATTGGGTGGAGTTTGTGGTTTCCCCTCCTATGGTGTTATTAGATAATATTATGGAAAAAGTATTCGTTTAGATGTTGGAAGATAAAGATACTTATTCCGTCGGCTTTTCTGGCTTTTGTTCCTTGCTCTGCTTTCAGTGTTTTATTCACACACACACACACACACGTAAACTCACACACACTCCTAAGAACCGGGTCTGGACCCCTGTGTTTGTCTGCTGAGAAACATGAAGCACTCACATCAAAGGGCTGGCAGGCACATCCCATGGTGCATTGTGTCTCCCCATTGATCATAGACCAGGTGAGTGATGGTGTTATATTCATTTTTGCAGCCCCCTGCTATCCCCTCTCCCTCCCAACCCCTCTCCCGCTCTTAGAGCAGACTGGCGCAGATGGAGTTTCTCCTGCTGGGGTGGCAAATCTACCTGCATTAACGTAAAAGAATCAGAGCGGGGGAAAAAAGAATGATGTTTCATTTTCATTCGTCCCGTGAGATTACAAACCCCACAGAGACCCGTCTGCTTAGCGCCGACACGGACAAAGGATGCTGTGGATATCATAATATTATGGAAATGACAAGTAAGATAGCTTGTCGACCAATCCCCCTTCGCACGGTGAGGTCCCTGCTGGCAGCTTAGCCAGGATTGGATGGTAGGAGGAACCAATAGGAAGCTGCGGGATTCGTGAGGAGAAGGATCAGGAACCTCCGCCGTGATGTTGTACGGGACACCGTTGATGATGTCACCTGAGGTTCTCCACGACCAGAGGAGGCCACGCTGAATAGAGACACGTGGATTTGAAGGAAATCCTTTGAAGATTACCCATTTATAATTCCCATTATCTGACTCAAGTCCTTTAGGAAGATTAGTTTAAAGATTTTAAGCAGGGCAGCTGAGCTAGATGGCTCCTTCGTGTGACAAGCTGGGGAATACGATGTAGCGTGTGTTGTCTCTCCTCCTCCCTTCCTGCTTGACGGAGAGGAGGGGGGGGGGGCGGAGTCAAGAGAATCAAAGCTGCTCTGTGTTTGCGCTGGCCCGAACACATGCTCCAAGACCGGTGAAAACGCCTCCCCCTTTCTTCCCTGGTGTGTGTGGCACATATCGGTCTGTGGACACACTGACCCATTCATCGAGCAGGCCCGTACGACCGAGTTGACCTGGGCTGACTCTTCTCGCTTGGTTTGAGGGACGCCAAGTTCACCTTGGACGTGACCAAAACCTCGTAGAGGTGGTTTGGGTTTCATCGGTCCTCTTCGTGGTCAGGGGTGTCAGGTGCAGGGCCACTCTTGACTGCAGCACACTAAGCATGTCGGTGGCTCCGTCTCCAACTCACACAACTCAGGAAATGGGAAGTAGGGTTTTTACTGAGTCTTGGCTGAAGAGATCTGACAGGACTGCATACAGTTCAGACCGAACGGGAGGCCGTGGGAGAGGGGGGGCGATCTCAGGCTTTTCCAGGGGCAAGAATGTGAGAAGGCACTCGTCAACGAGCGTGCTTGAGAATGTCTGGCGACGTCGCCGTGCTTATGCTGGGTGGGTTTGTTGGGTTCTTCTCCGTCGACATGTTTATGGTGTGCAAGATGGATCTTTTTCTTATTTGGTCGGTTTTTTTTAAACTCTTCTTTTCATCCCTCAATCCCATTTTTTCTTCCATCTCTGGATCTAAGTCAGAGGACTCGCTGGCCGGGACTGGGCATGTCTGGTTCTCCTGTCATCCTTAAGACCCCAGTCGTTTGTCAACAATCTGAATCTACTGAGAGGCAGTGAAGGAGAGGAGGGGGAGGGGAGGAGGAGGAGGGAGGGGAGGAGGGGAGGAGGAGGAGGGGTGGAGGAGGGGAGGAGGAGGGGTGGATGAGGGGAGGAGGAGGGGAGGACAGGAGGAGGGGAGGATGAGGAGGAGGGGAGGAGGGGAGGACAGGAGGAGGGGAGGATGAGGAGGAGGGGAGGAGGAGGGGAGGACAGGAGGAGGGAGGATGAGGAGGAGGGGGAGGAGGGGAGGGACAGGAGGAGGGGAGGATGAGGAGGAGGGGTGGAGGAGGGGAGGACAGGAGACATGGAGGTCAGAGGGAGAAGAAATGCCGTGGAGTCGAACGTTTCTGAACACGTCTCCTCTCTCTTGCTCTCCTCTCTCTCCTCTCTCTGCTCTCTCTTTCTGTCACTCTCCCCCCGCGCTCTCGCTCTCCTTCTCCTCTCCCTCCGCTCTCTTTTCTCTCACACCCTTGAGTTATTTTCGTGCTTGACTCAGAGCGGAGGGCCTGTCAGCAGGGCCTGCGCTCTCCTTCGCCGCGGAAACACATGAAACAGCCGGGCCTTTATGACCGAGGCGTAACGCACGCACACACACACACACACACACACACACACGCACACACACACACACACAGCGAAACACAGTCCTTCCAGGAAAGGACGAGAGGTAATTTTCTGCTTCTTCAGCTGATCCTGAACATGTGTCGGGGGTTTATTACTGTAATCTACCGTACGCCGAAGAAACGAAAATAGCCCTCCCTCCCCCTTTTGGCTTCTTGTATTTATTGTCCTGCCACTGTACATGTTTGGGACTGCGGGCGGATGCTGTGGGGTGTGTGCGCGTGTACTGTGTGTGTGTGTGTGTCGGAGACCGTTTGATGGCTGTCTGGGATGATGGCTGTCTGGGATGACGGCTGTTTGGGATGATGGCTGTCCTGGGATGGATGGCTGTGTGGATGACGGCTGTGTGGGATGATGGCTGTGTGGGATGACGGCTGTGTGGGATGACGCTGCTGTGTGGGATGACGGCTGTGTGGGATGACGGCTGTGTGGGATGATGGCTGTGTGGGATGACGGCTGTGTGGGATGACGCTGTGTGGGATGACGGCTGTGTGGGATGACGGCTGTGTGGGATGACGGCTGTGTGGGATGATGGCTGTCTGGGATGATGGCTGTGTGGGATGACGGCTGTGTGGGATGATGGCTGTGTGGGTTGACGGCTGTGTGGGATGACGGCTGTGTGGGATGACGGCTGTGTGGGATGATGGCTGTCTGGGATGACGGCAGTGTTCAATGTAAACAATGTCAGCTGACTAACTGGTGTTTCATGTATTGGCTGACGAGATTCTGAGCCCCACGACTGTATGGTTTACTTTAATAGTGTTGCAAATAACCTAGACCCATGTCAGAATGTCAAAATGCAAAAACACAAGCATGTACATTTTGGGACAGGTCAAGTTCAGTTTGGGACGGTTCATTTTTGCACTTCGGGACGGTAAAATGAGGAATAAAGTTAGTGGCGAGCCCTGCGTACAGCAGTTGTGATGTAGACGTGCATCAGGTGGTCACTTTGCACGTTGAAACTTCCTGCCGTGTTCTCGTCGCTGAGTGGCGTCAGGGCAGGTCTGGACCGGCAGCAGTGGCGAGCGCTGCCGCCTCGTAATGCCTCTGCCTCTGCCTCTGTGGGCTCAAAGCGAGGCAGGCCAGGACAACAGAACGTGGAATTGCCGTCTGTGATGGCTGATAACACTGTGAGAGAGAGAGAGAAAAAGTGAGAGGGAGAGAAAGTGAGACAGAGTGAGAAAGTGAGAGAGAGAGAGAGAGAGAGAGAGAGAGAGAGAGACAGAGAGAGAGAGAGAGAGAGAGAGAGAGGTAGAGAGAGAGAGAGAGAGAGAGAGAGAAGAGAACTGTAGAAAACAAAGGAGAAAAAAACAAGTTGCACAAAAGCGGGTTGCACTAATGACCCTTGCTCAATTTGTGGTTTCGATGGTGTTGACAAGATATTAGTGCAAGATGTCTGAACAAGTATGGAAAACAAACCAGGCTAATCTAGCATAAGTAACATAGTTAATCTAACCAAATGATTTACCATGGCGGTGTTGCACAGTCAAGAAGCACAGTTACACCAGAGACAACAAATACAAGACTAACAAAGAATATTGTACGTTTGTGATAAGTGTATTCCAGCTTGACTGTAATTCTAGCACTGAGTACAGTTGCCCATAGTCATGCAGTAGACCTTTGTTTCTACAGTGTCCCAAAAGTGACCCAACAGTCGCAGTCTCCACGGCGATGCTGTTCAGTATCAGTTGGAGCTCTCTCTAAATCTCTCGGCGGTTTCTGAGGTCTGTGCGAGCCAGATTCTCAACGTGGTTCTGGAGTAGGGATCCTCTCAAGGAGATCCTCTTTTGAAAACATGTTTCTCATTTCGCGCTTTTATCTTGTCCTTTGGTTTTGGAGACGTGGATGGGAAGACTAAATGAGGCGCGGGGAGGGGATTCTGGGACATAATCCTTCTCAAACCTGACTGAGACTACTCTGCTCTCTGGAAACAAGGGAGAACCCCACTGCCGGGGGGGGGGGGGGGGGGGAGACCGAGAGAGAAAAAAAAAAAAGTGCAATAATCCCATAGTTCCTGTTTGAGTTGGTTTGTGTGTTGCTATGCGTCTGTCGACAGAGAAAAGCTGGCGGTTGACACAGAGAAAGACTTGTCGGCCCGCAATCGTGAACGAAAGGTTGACTGTGTGTCTTGGACTGTATGTCACTGTTGAAGGTCTAGGAAAATCGGATATCTACTTTAATAAAGAAAAAACTAAATAAAAGCTTTTGAATGTATACATAAAGATATAACTGCTATCAGGACATTAAGCAAACATTACAATGTTTTGGTACCGGTTGTAGGACTGGTATAAGTTGTTAAACCTTGGCGACTACTGCGCCACTTATTAAAACCATATTCTTCATACAGCAAAGGCCAACGTCTAAGTTCCAACATGCCTTTTTTTTTAAGTGGCGGTATTGCTAAAAAATCTTTATGGTGAAAGCTATAAAAGGTTTTGAATTACACTTCATTAAATCATTTGTATGCCTCTAGAAGTAATCCCCGTTCTGTCTCCACATATATGTCCTGCAGTCTTTCCCACAATGCAGCATGGATCTAATATCTGACTTAATGGGTTTTATGGTTCTGACAGGGTGACACAGGCGGGATCGCAGGATTAGTGATTAGAACGATCCCCTCTAAAGCCTCTGGGTTAGGAAGCCTCTGGTGTGTTCTTCGGCACATAAAATCTGGACTGTCTCAGGGGTCAAATCGAAATGGAGTTCTGTCAAAACACAAGGCGAGGTGCTGGAAAAAGGGATGTCTGTTAATGAAATTACTGTGAAGTCTGATGGGGAGGGGGGAGGGTGAAAAGTGAGTGTGTGTGTGTGTGCGCGCGCAAGATTTCGTGTGTTGTGGTGACGTGGGTGTGTGTGTGCGCATGTGTGTGCCGTGTGTGAGCATAACTGTCTGTGTTGCGCGGGTGTGCGTGCCGTGTGTGTGCATAAATGTGTGTGCGTGTGTGTGTGCACAACTGCCTGTGTGCGTGGGTGTGAGTGTGTGTGCATAAATGTGTGTGCGTGTGTGTGTGCAGCACCACAGCCCAGTGTTTTCCATGGCAGGCCTTCTGGAGTAAACCTGGCCCTGTGGGCTCTCTCTGCTGTGTCTGTGATTTATCACCCAGCCACCCCTACGCCTCGTCAAGACTCCTCAGCCCTCCTCCAGCACAGGAGGTCTTTCAGCTCCCCATCAGCAGGCCGTAATGTGGTTAACCGTCTCTCTTTAAAACAAATCTCTTAATGATCTGGTCTGAGCCCCGCTGCAGAGCCTGTTTTCCCCTACATGCCCACACCAGCCAGCCCCAGGCTCTCTCCAGCCTGAACCACCAGCCAGGCCCCAGGCCTCTCTCCAGCCTGAACCACCAGCCAACCCCAGCTCCAGTTCCAGAACCTTCTCAGCCCCAGTCCTAGTCTCAGAGCTCCCAGCCCCTAGTCTTTGTTCTGGTAATCTTCTCAAACAGCCAGCCCCCAGCCC
>NW_027120508.1:0-25278 GCF_038355195.1 Osmerus mordax | reverse complement strand
CCTATCAGAGCTCTCCTGCCCCATCAGAGCTCTCCTGCCCCATCAGAGCTCTCCTGCCCCATCAGAGCTCTCCTGCCCTATCAGAGCTCTCCTGCCCTATCAGAGCTCTCCTGCCCTAACAGAGCTCTCCTGCCCTATAGCTCTGCAGTCCAGTCCTCCCTGCCAGCTGCTCCTCATACTTCATGCTGTCACAGCCAGGCGAGAGCCCACTTCCAGGGAGTCCTGATACACATCTAAGTCATGATAATTGTATGGGAAGGTCTTCCAAGGGACACAAATTATCATGCCTCTTGTGATGACAGGCGTGTGTTTGCCATGTGTAGCATGTCCTGGATGAAACATCTTGCGTGACGGCGGTACAGATATGTTCCTCTGTGAATCACGGAGAAGGGGAAGAGGCTGCAGCTTGCTGTCAGCTGCACGGCAGAAAAACATTGAGTCTTGTGTTAATGTGAAACACTCAGCGAGAAAGGAGGGGAGGTGGTAGAGAGGCAAAGCTGTGTTTTGATCCTATCTGACACGTGTTCATTACAGCCCCTCGTGAGTCTGTCTGGAGTCACAGATGGCCACAAGTGGCATGGAAACAAACATATCTCTCTATTCCGTGTACGTGTACACAGGCAGAACATTTGGAACTCTCCTGTTGGGTTTCAGTACTGACACACTAACGCCCTCCACACCTCAACCTTGGCCAGTACCTGGAGTTTCACAATGAGACTATTGAGACTTCAACAGGACTAGCAGGAGACACTGGGATTTCTTTCTTTTTGGTCAGAGAACATGGAGAGAGAGGGGTAGTCATGGTGATTTCTTTCTTTTTGTTCAGAGAGCATGGACGGAGGGAAAGTGAGAGGGAAAGAGAGAAAGAGAGAGAGGCAGAGAGAGAGAGGCAGAGAGAGAGAGGCAGAGAGAGAGAGGCAGAGAGAGAGAGAGGCAGAGAGAGAGAGAGGCAGAGAGGCAGAGAGAGAGAGAGGCAGAGAGAGAGAGAGAGGCAGAGAGAGAGAGAGGCAGAGAGAGAGACAGAGAGAGAGAGGCAAAGAGAGAGAGAGAGGCAGAGAGAGAAACGTAAAGAGAGAGGGGAAGAGAGAGAGAGAGGCAGAGAGAGAGGGGCAGAGAGAGAGAGGGGCAGAGAGAGAGAGAGCCGGGAGAGAGAGAGAGAGAGGGGCAGAGAGAGAGGCAGAGAGAGAGAGAAAGCTGAAGAGAGCTGAAGGGAGGGAGAGAAACGTAAAGAGAGAGGGACAGCAAGAGAGAGAGAGAAAGAGATGGAGAGGGAGAATTGGGCAATCTTGTCTCCTATTGTTGTACATGTCCTCAATGTTCCTTATCTCTACCCGGCCCTGAATGGTTCTCCAGAGACTCAGAGACCGAGTTGTACAATAGACAGCCTTTAGAGACCTCAAGCTGTACGGAACACACCCTGCAGGCATCTGTCACTTATAGAATTATAATCATGATATGTGTAAAAAAAAATAGAAGGAGTTACATGTACTTTTGTCAAATACAGTGATCTACCTGATCCACTGAAAAGATGGTAGTTATAGTGCTGGTATGGGTATGTAAGCCCTCAGTAACTGGAGTCAGATGGCTGAGCGGTGAGGGAATCGGGCTAGTAATCCGAAGGTTGCCAGTTCGATTCCCGGTCATGCCAACTGACGTTGTGTCCTTGGACAAGGCACTTCACCCTACTTGCCTCGGGGGGAATGTCCCTGTACTTACTGTAAGTCGCTCTGGATAAGAGCGTCTGCTAAATGACTAAATGTAATACTCAAGCAAAGTCGTAATGTCTTTAGTTCCCACAGGGGGTCATTTGTTGTGCAGCAGTAAAAAATCGATAATAATAACACACGTTATCACTGTACACACATGATGTCAAGAAGAGAAGTGAAAATATAAGTAAAAAACACAGGTGGTCTATGTTTAAACACAACCATTTCTTTTATTTACATTTAGTCATTTAGCAGACGCTCTTATCCAGAGCGACTTACAGTAAGTACAGGGACATTCCCCCGAGGCAAGTAGGGTGAAGTCCCTTGCCCAAGGACACAACGTCAGTTGGCATGACAACGGGAATCGAACTGGCAACCTTCGGATTACTAGCCCGATTCCCTCACCGCTCAGCCACCTGACTCCCACCACTTTTATGAACACACGGTTGGGGCTTCAGGTTGATGTTGGTTTTTGCTACAGGACTTGAGCAGTGATGTGGTAGAGGGGATAACAGAGTCTGTTGGTTTTGGCTCATGGGTATTTGAAGAGGGAACCCAAAGGCAAGGTGTTAACCTCCCAGTGCTGAGAGTGGTTGCTGTCTGGCAGTATGGATTCTGCTCTCTCTTACAAATGTTTGTTAAATAAACCAGAAGACTTTTCTGTTGAGTGTCTGTTATGCTTCTGGAGACCTTGATCACCTTGAGCTTTTTTCGATTTCAGATTGAGAGAAGCACACAGATGAAGAGATAAAAGGAAAGAAAAAACATAAAACTAAAAACTGTTCGATGCCTAGGGGCTAGGAGGAAGAGATGGATGATAGGGTGAGGGAGGCCAACATTCCCCATGTGATCAGCCAGACAATGAGACAAAGACCATTCCAAATAAGGGAGGGAGGGGGAGAGGGGGAGAGGAAGAGAGGAAGAGAGGAAGGGAGAGGGAGAGAGGGAGAGAGGGAGAGAGGGAGAGAGGGAGAGAGGGAGAGAGGGAGAGAGGGGGAGAGGAAGGGGAGGGGGGGAGAGAGAAAGACAGGGAGGGAGGATGGAGGGAGACGGAGAGAGAGAGGGGAAGTGTGAAAAAGACAGTTAGAAACATCAACATGCCAGTCATGACATCCTAGCCCTCCTCTTCCTTAGAACGGGACAGAGAGATGAGAGATCCTGTGCATGTCTTTATACATTTGCAGACATAAAAGGTGGGAAACAAAGTCAAAGCTTTTTGTTCCTCCATCAAACAGGCTTCGCTTTCAGCTTCCCCCTGATGAAGAGCTCACAGGAGGAGGTGTGCTGCTCCTCCTCTCCCCCCTCCTCCTCTCCCTCGCTCCAGAGACGCTCTTGTTGCAGAGCAGAGCATACACACCGACCTGGCGAGACCTTCCTCTTTTGTATCAAGCCGTCTAATTGCTGGGCTGATTAGTGACTTGGCGAGCGCGCAGCGCCCCAAACCACTGACTTCCTGTTCTTCCCCATCACAGAGCAGTTCATTACAACCCAGCAGAACCCTGCTAATTGCAGTCAGAACTTTCATCAGAGAGAGAGAGAGAGAGAGAGAGAGAGAAAGAGAGAGAGAGAGAATTGTCCCCAGCTCACTTCCCAGTTTCTCCACGAGATATGGAGGTTCAATCACGAGCTGGCACAGACGGGCTGCTTAAACACACCGATTAGCAACGCGAGGTGTGTGGAGATGGGCAAACACAGTCACACGCACACGCACACACACACACACACACACACACACACACACACACATGCTCTCTCAATGCCAACTGGCAGAGCGTCAGGGAGCGTGGCAGACAGATGAACCAGCTTCTACCTGTCCTCTGGCCAGGGAGATCCGAGGGGGAGGAATGGAAGCTAAGGAGTGCTGCAAAATTATGCAGCTTTTGTTCTTGAGGAGAAGAGAGGAGAGTGGAGCTGAGCTGAGGGGATATGAGGAGAGCTGAGGAATGGAGAGAAGATGAGAGCTGAGGAAAGGACAGAAGATGAGAGCTGAGGAAAGGAGAGAAGATGAGAGCTGAGGAAAGGAGAGAAGATGAGAGCTGAGGAAAGGAGAGGAGATGAGAGCTGAGGAAAGGAGAGAAGATGAGAGCTGAGGAAAGGAGAGAAGAGGAGGGGAGAAGAGGAGAGCTGAGGAAAGGAGAGAAGAGGAGGGGAGAAGAGGAGAGCTGAGGAAAGGGGAGAAGGGAGGAGTGGAGAACTGAGAGGAGAGGAAGGAGAAAGGAGTGAACTGCAGACGGTCTCTCTCACTGTGCCCGAAATAAACCGACAGTAGCTAAGAAACAAATCCACAGTGTCTTACATTCTGTTAAAGAAAACTGCCACCATCCGTCTCTTTCCATGTTTTCCTCTCCCCCAAATATTTCTGTTTGCCTCCTCTCTCTGATAGGTGGAGGTAAATCCACAGGCTTGTTCCAGACAGATTCCCCTCCGACAGAAACGCGTTTTCTTTTCTCCTCTCCTTTTCTTTGACGCCTCCTCTCGTCTGCTCTGTGGTGTCTGGTCACGCTAGCGCCAATCCCTTTACGCTCGCGCCTCCAGCTCATCCTGTCAGAGAGGTATTGATGGTCTAAGTACCATGTAGACGTGGGCACGGAACACTTCCTGTGGTCACGCTACGCTAGCATGCTAGCCAGAGGGCCAGCAGGCAGCTGTACTGGACCTGGACACACAGACATGATTTTATTATGTTAGATGTATGTTGTTGCACTCGGACCGTAGAGTTTATGTGTGTGTGTGTGTGTGTGTGTGTGTGTGTGTGTGTGTGTGTGTGTGTGTGTGTGTGTGTGTGTGTGTGTGTGTGTGTGTGTGTGTGTGTGTGTGTGTGTGTGTGTGTGTGTGTGTGTGTGTGTGTGTGAAGGCTTGAGCCCCAGGGGGGGATGTATGATTTCCGTTGTGAAGACTTGCCTGTGGTGTTGTGGTAATGGGTTTGGAATAATGACTGAAACCTTGAAGAAAGTCGAACACAGACAAACACACACACATCCTCCTTAGACATCTGGCAGAGAAAAATAGGAGCTCAGTCCCTCTGGAATCTGGCATGGATTGATAGGATGACATGAATATTTATGACTGTTTCTTATAAACACATTCATAAATCTTATCCATAACACCTTCCATTCAATCCATTCAGTTTGAGTGCTTCTACAAATTAGGTGGAGACGACTTGAGAGCGCAGCCATTGTGAGGCTGAACCATTTCTATTCAGGGACGAGTTGACTTCAGTGGCGAGTGAAAGAGTTTCGTCAAATGCGTCCGCGCTCACAGAGAAAAACAAAGTTAGAGGAGCCACTTCTCCTTAATCCTTCTGCATCACCCCCCTCCGTCCCTTTCTATTCCTCGCTTTCCCTCCCTCACCCTCCCTCCCTCTCTCCCTCCCTCCATCACCCTCCCTCCCTCCATCACCCTCCCTCCCTCCCTCCCTCACCCTCCCTCCATCACCCTCCCTCCCTCCATCACCCTCCCTCCATCACCCTCCCTCCATCACCCTACCTCCCTCCATCACCCTCCCTCCATCACCCTCCCTCCCTCACCCTCCCTCCCTCACCCTCCCTCCCTCCATCACCCTCCCTATCTCCCTCCCTCCCTCCATCACCCTCCCTCCCTCCATCACCCTCCCTCTCTCCCTCCCTCCATCACCCTCCCTCCATCACCCTCCCTCCCTCCATCACCCTCCCTCCCTCCATCACCCTCCCTCCCTCTCATCCTGCAGTCCGATTCCACTTGCAAGTCAATGAAGTGTCACAGTTGGACAGAGCAGCTGAATGGAATTCTTCTCCTCACCAACCGAGCTCTGCCTTTACTATTCCTTATCAGCCCAGCACCTCCTCTCCTCTCTCCTCCTCTCTCCATTGATTCTTACCTTCAGGCCTGTAGTCTGGGATAGAGAGCATCATCAGCATAGATAAGTTAGGTACAGACACAGCCTATTCTGAGGGCCCACCAACGTAAACTAAAATTACATTTCTCTTTCTTCTCTCTCTCTCTCTCTCTCCCTCTTTGTCCCCTCTTTCTCCGTGTTTTTCTGCGTCCGTCCATCCATCCATCCATCCATCCCTCTCCTCTCTGTAACAAGGAATTCCTCTGAGACACTAAAATGGTTCCATTCTCTTGCGCGGGGACATCACAACTGAGGGAGAGAGAGAGGAGATGGACGTGACGGAGAGGGAGGGAGAGAGAGAGAATGAGCAAGACAGTGAGAGAGAGGGAGAAAAAGAGAGAGAGAGATGAGATGAATGAGAAAAAAACACATAATGAAATCACAGAGAGGGTGAAGATGGATGGAGCATTGTAGTGGATGTGATGCTTTCCGTCCTTCCTTCCTCCCAGGCACTTGGGAACATACACCCTCACACACATACTGCAGTTATCAATGTCTGGCAGGAAAATCACATCTCTTCATCTTGGTGAAAAATCTCTCTCCCGGTGCTATTAAAGACACCATCATCCCCTGCTCCCCCACTCATCCCCCCACTCATCCCCCCACTCATCCCCATTCTCCCTTCTCTCCTTCTCTTGGGGCCCTTTCCTCTACTCTCCTCTCCCCTCCTTTCCTCTCCTCTCCCCTCCTTTCCTCTACTCTCCCCTCCTTTCCTCTACTCTCCCCTCCTTTCCTCTACTCTCCCCTCCTTTCCTCTCCTCTCCCCTCCTTCCCCAGCTGTGTGACTCACAGCCGGTGGGCCCAGCTGTGAGTCACACAGCTGCAGGGGTGATGGTGTTCTTCTCACTGTCACCTCCTGACATGACCACGCTGGAGGTCACCTAGACAACCACTATGATCTTGGTGAGAGAGAGAGAGGGGGAGAGAGAGAAGGAGGGAGAGAGAGGAGGAGAGAGTAAATAAAGGACTGTTGTCCTTTTTAGTGCTGGCCCTGTATATAACACAGTTACACAACTATTAGTGTGACATCTCCTATGAATGCTCTTCATATCTCTCTCCTCTTCACACCTACCAAACCTGCTCGCTTCTCTATCCATCTCTATGTGAATAGCTGTGCTGGAAAGGATGGTAGGTGTCTTCAATGAGGCCACTTTGCATCCAGACAGCTGAGGTGTGGTTGTGTTTGAGGTTTCACATATCTTGTCACATCTGTGCTCGCAGAGAGCAGCTTGACTTCCTGCTAATCATTTTACATTTACATTTACATGTAGTCATTTAGCTCTTATCCAGAGCGACTTACAGTAAGTACAGGGACATTCCCCCGAGGCAAGTAGGGTGAAGTGCCTTGCCCAAGGACACAACGTCAGTTGGCATGACCGGGAATCGAACTGGCAACCTTCGGATTACTAGCCCGACTCCCTAACCGCTCAGCCAACTGACTCACTAATCACTCAAGGATCAGATCTATGCTATCAGTCTAGCAGCCTGTCAGACAGATTACTGCTCTGTGGTGTGTGTGTTTGTGTGAGTGTCTTTCTGTGTGTTCGTGTGTGTGTGTGTAAATCTTTGTGAAAGGTGAGTGTGTTTGTGTGTTGCTGTCACACAGATTCCCCTTGTCCTCTGTAATCCAAGGGGAAAGGAGAGAGTGTTTGTGCAGAGCTCAACCCCAGACAGGCGGCGTTGTCTGCGGGCGGCCATGTTTCTGTTGACCGAGTGTCTGGGTCAATCAGGCACTCCTTGGCGACCTGTCTGATTGGTGGGTTCAGCCTCACGGCGGATTTGAACGATCGCATTAGCGCGTGGCCACGCTTCGAAATGTCAGACACAGCGTTCTGCATCGGCCTATCATTTACTTGTTGCCTTGCTTTGTTTATTGTTGATTGTTTATTGTTGGATCGACATGTTGCTGTACACAGACACACAGAGGGAGGTCTACACTTGGCTCATGTGGATGTCTGTCGGGGTTTGTGTGTCCGAGGGTGTGTGTTTGTTTTGGCGCCCCCCTACAAGGCTTCAACAAATTAAAACTTGAATCAAATTGGTTCTGCTTCTCCAGCAGGACTTCACACTGTGTGCCAGACTCTTCAGATGACTGTGTCTCCACTGGGCATGATGGAGTGGAACTGGAGATCACACCAGGAGAGACCACAAGTGTTCAGCTGGACACAAGGCAGAGAGGAAGTTATCTACTCCTCTCTAACTCTAATCTGATTGGCTGTCTGGGAGGGTGACACGGCGACCGTTACCTGTGGTTGACACATCATTTACTGACCAATAGCAATCAACCGCTGTACCCAGGTGCACCTGAAGGGTGAGGGCGGCTTTAATGGAATTAAAATGTCTGTTTCCAGGCTGGACCATCACCTTGGTAACATGCCAGCAGGCATCTTCCAGAAATCCTATTTCCTGGACCGCGTTTCCCATCATGCCGTGCTCCCAGTCCCCACATTAGCAGACCACCAGGGCTGCTGAGACAAATCTCTGAAGCGTGATTGGATTCCCCTTTCAGTACCGCCTCCGACCCGATCACAGGCTCGTCTCATCTGAGAGGGGGAGAGAGGGAGAGAGGAGGAAGGGGGGAGAAAGAAGGGGGGAGAGGGGGTGAAAAGGAGAGAGGGAAAGGGGAGAGGGCAAGTGGAGAGGGGTAGAGGGGGAGAGGGGGGAGAGGGGGGAGAGAGGGGGAGAGACGGAGAGGGGGAGAGAGGGAGAAAGGGGACAGAAGATTGCGGGGGATGAAGGCAATAAAGGAGACAAAGGATCTGTAAAAATGGTAGCAAGAGAATAGAGGGGGGAGAGAGGGGGAAAGAGGGGGAGAGAGGGGGAAAGAGGGGGAGAGAAGCAGGATGGTGGCCAATGCAATGAATAGAGTATGTTGAAAAAAAAAGATGGAAAATTTAAGAGCCTTGTCAATTCAGAAACAATTTCCTTTCTATTCTGTACATGGATCAGCTACCATACTCCCTGTCTGCCAACCAAAGTACTTCATACTGTACTGACTGAGTTGTGTGTGTGTTGGTGAGAAATATGGGTTGATTCCATCACAGGTCACACAAAGTATCCTTGTGTCTGTGTGGTGACTGCTGAGCTGAGGCGACAGCGTCAGAGGAGGTAAATAGCGTGCACATCAAGATGAGCAGTCAATCTACCAAACTCACACAGAAGAAAAGTAACTAAACAGTCACAACGGTTTGTTTTGTCGCAGTCTGTTACATCCGTTAGGCCAGGGCCATGTGACGTCTCACATGACTGGGTAGCATGCGGGTGCACATGACTTGAATGATTCATTTCTCGGATGATGCCGGTACGACAGAGACGTGCCAGGGGGAGTTATCCAGGGGGAGTTATCCAGGGGGAGTTATCCAGGTGGAGTTATCCAGGTGGAGTTATCCAGGGGGAGTTATCCAGGTGGAGTTATCCAGGTGGAGTTATCCAGGTGGAGTTATCCAGGGGGAGTTATCCAGGTGGAGTTATCCAGGTGGAGTTATCCAGGTGGAGTTATCCAGGTGGAGTTATCCAGGTGGAGTTATCCAGGGGGAGTTATCCAGGGGGAGTTATCCAGGGGGAGTTATCCAGGGGGAGTTATCCAGGGGGAGTTATCCAGGTGGAGTTATCCAGGGGGAGTTATCCAGGTGGAGTTATCCAGGTGGAGTTATCCAGGTGGAGTTATCCAGGTGGAGTTATCCAGGGGGAGTTATCCAGGGGGAGTTATCCAGGGGGAGTTATCCAGGTGGAGTTATCCAGGGGGAGTTATCCAGGTGGAGTTATCCAGGGGGAGTTATCCAGGTGGAGTTATCCAGGGGGAGTTATCCAGGGGGAGTTATCCAGGGGGAGTTATCCAGGGGGAGTTATCCAGGTGGAGTTATCCAGGGGGAGTTATCCAGGTGGAGTTATCCAGGGGGAGTTATCCAGGTGGAGTTATCCAGGTGGAGTTATCCAGGTGGAGTTATCCAGGGGGAGTTATCCAGGTGGAGTTATCCAGGGGGAGTTATCCAGGGGGAGTTATCCAGGTGGAGTTATCCAGGTGGAGTTATCCAGGTGGAGTTATCCAGGGGGAGTTATCCAGGGGGAGTTATCCAGGGGGAGTTATCCAGGTGGAGTTATCCAGGGGGAGTTATCCAGGTGGAGTTATCCAGGTGGAGTTATCCAGGTGGAGTTATCCAGGGGGAGTTATCCAGGTGGAGTTATCCAGGGGGAGTTATCCAGGTGGAGTTATGCAGGTGGAGTTATCCAGGGGGAGTTATCCAGGTGTAGTTATCCAGGGGAAGTTATCCAGGTGGAGTTATCCAGGGGGAGTTATCCAGGGGGAGTTATCCAGGGGGAGTTATCCAGGGGGAGTTATCCAGGTGGAGTTATCCAGGGGGAGTTATCCAGGGGGAGTTATCCAGGGGGAGTTATCCAGGGGGAGTTATCCAGGTGGAGTTATCCGGGGGGAGTTGAGCGTAGAAAGCCTCCATGTTGCTTAGAGATCCAGCACGGTGCCAACAGACATGCCAGTCGTTTCAGAGGCTTCCAGGGGGGCCAGGGAGCCAGGGGAACCAGAGGGAGGGGGGGTAGGGTGCTGGGCTGTGAGTTCAGGAGGGAGAGGCGGGCGCTGGGCCATACCCAGGACTTGCCAGTGGCACCAGCTGGACTGACGGGGGTAGCTTTTCAACCAGCGGAAGCCTCCTGTGGGCACCTGGCACCACATTACACCCCTGGCAGCAGGAGGGGGGGGGGGGGCTCTGGGGAGGGGTGCCTGGGTGTATTCTATATGTTCTACCTGGCTCTGGTGTCCAGTTTAATTTGCTTCGGCTTTTCAATATATTTCTATGGATTTTGCAGAGAGAGGCGTTTTGTGTGAATCAATAAGGGTTCTGCTGTGTGCTGGGGCTGTAATCCAGGGACTTTGGGACTGGGCCAAAGCAAACTGAACGAAATGAATACTACAATACGAATGTATTCAGGGTCATCAACTTTAGGGTCAAAGTTCAAAGGATCTGAGCCGCAAGCTCAATGTTCTGATTGTTTTGATCCTAGACTGCCTCGTCTACAGGAATGGAATGACTCAGACCGAGCGCAGCGTTTGAGTTTAGTCAGTCGTAGTCTGCTCCTCTCAAGCCCTGCTTCTACTGCAGAAACACTGTTATTCAGGTCATCAGCTCACCTCTATCTGACCTGTCTCCATCCCTTCATCCTTCCTTCCTTCCATCCATCCATCCATCCTTTCGTCCTTCCCTCTATCCATCCACCCGTCTATCCATCTATCCTTCTATCCCAACCTCCGCCCTTCCATCCCTCCACCCTTCTATCATTCCATCCCTCTTTCCCTCCAGGTGGGCCTTCCATCTGCCAGGTGTACGGTCTGTAGGATCCTCTGGGTCATGTGACGCACGTTGGCATCCACGGCGCTGAACACCACCGCATGGCCAACAGACGCCAAACCTCGAATGAGCTGAGTTAGCATAGCACAGAACAACCTCACGAGGCAAAAGGGAAACAACAACGACGACTTCTTCACAGGGAATCTATTGGCGTGGTAACAACAGCCGCCTCTCAACCTGATTCCATTAGTTCCAGTTCACATGAAGGGCAGACACGGATAGGACACATTGATCTCTGGCTGTAAGCAGCGTTGTTCTGTAATAGAGGACTTTTTCCTTGGCTTTCCTTACCAGTCTAAGTTTAGAGAGATAGAGAGGGGATGTTATTGCTGGGTATTTATCTGTGTATGAAAGAGAGGGTTAGAGGAGGGAGAGAGAGAGAGCAAAAGCGAAAGAAATGGTGAAAAAAAATAAAAAACTGCTATTAATAATTTTCCGGTCGAGGAACCTGACTTTATCTGGAGTTGTGAGTCTTCTACCATTAAGCCTAAAGGAAATAGCCCATGGTCTCACGATGCCACAGCTAAATATACAACATTATAAAATGGCCTTTTCAATGACTTATTTACTGAACTTTCCAGAACCCACAGACTGTTAGCCCACAGTAGGAGCTGGAGAAAGACGTTCTGGCAGAGCTGGACCTAGCCTGACAACCTGCTCCTCTTCCCTCATTAAAACTAGATGAGACACGACAACATGAAGGTTCCCTAGAGCATCCCACACACACACACACACACACCACACACCCACACACACACACCTACACAAATGGCCTTTTAACTCTGGTTTGACCCCCACCTTTTATGTCTCACTGTGTGTGGTGTGTGTGTGTGTTGGGAAGGAGGCTGTGTTGTGGATCTATGGACGAGCTTTGAAGGCCATTCTGTCAGAGAGGGGAGAGGAAGGGGGAAGAGAGTCAAGGCCCGGTCATGAACGCTCTGCCTGGACATCAAAGAGCACATCCATAGATCTACACACGCACGCACACACGCACATTCTAACAAGGCCGCATATTGAAGTGCCCACACATATTTCGAGCAGGTGCGTCTGACGTCATCTGAAGTTCACGGAATCAACTGAAAACGCAGTTTTATCCACACTACATTGATTTGACATAGGTACAGGGAAATACCTTGGCGTAACCAACAACAACACACATCCCAAAACATCCCATGTCACCCTATCCCAGGTGGGCTCGTGGCGACAGCAGAGATGTGATCTAGGTGAAGGAATGATTAAGCCCCTGCTCTGAGCTGCTCCCTCCTGCAGCTGAAGAGACACTCTTCATCCCAGAGAGTCAGAGTTACATTTACATTACATTTAGTCATTTAGCAGACGCTCTTATCCAGAGCCACTTACAGTAAGTACAGGGACATTCCCCCGAGGCAAGTAGGGTGAAGTGCCTTGCCCAAGGACACAACGTCATTTGGCACAGCCAGGAATCGAACTGGCAACCTTATGATTACTAGCCCGACTCCCTCACCGCTCAGCCATCTGACTGTTCTACCCAGGAAGCACCTGATCTGCTGACACGGAGGAGAGGGGTTAGTTCTCTGTCCCGGTCTCTCTGGCGACGCTTGCGGGGCTAGATCAGAGAGAACCTGAGAGGTTTGGCTTCATCTCTGCCACGGCCCTCGTCAGACAACTGATGTCAATCCTCTCTCTTCGTGGGGTGCAAGACATATCACTTAGACCAGTGTGTGCATGTTTATGTGTGTGTGTGTGTGTGTGTCAGAGGGACAGAGAGAGGTTTCCAGGTCCCTGTATGTGGAAAAGAGGAAGAGTGTGGGCTCCTCTAATGCCTAATAAGCTTTTCCAGAGCAGGACAGTCAGGGTTCATTGACTATGTCAACCAGATCCATGCTGGTGGCAGAGACAGAAAGGCAGAGGAGGAGAGAGAGAGAGGGGAGGCAGGAGGTGGAGAGAGAGTGTGTGATGAAGGGTGGAAGGGGATTAGAGTTGGAGATTTAGGGATGGAGAGGGAGCACGAAAGGGGGTGATGGAGGGTGGAGAGAGGGAGTCGGAGGATGGAGGGAGTGTGGGGCCTGGTGCGGACAGATAAAAGGTAATTCGGAGGTATTGCATCAGATCCTTCTCTCATCCTCAGGTCCTCAGGGTGATAGGATATGAAATACACCCCACTGCTCTTTCCTTTCTGTCTCTCTCTTTGTCTTTCTTATTCTTTCTTTCTTCCTCTCTCTTTCTGTCCTCTCATCTCTCATTCTGCATAAGCTTATACCTCTCCCACCATTCTCTTCCCCTGTGCCCTCTTTCAATTTACCTGTTGTCTTTCTCCCCTCCCCTCCCTCCCTCCATCTACAACCTCTCTCAGAACTGCACCTCGCTCAGACCATCAGGGACTCGCACCTCTCCTCCCATCCCTCCTTCCTCTGCGCCCTGCCCCAACTCCTCCTCCCACCTCCCACCTCTCCTCCCACCTCACACCTCTCCTCCCACCTCACACCTCTCCTCACACAAAGGGGAGCCATCTCAGTCTCTCTTTCTGTCTCTCTTCCTCTGTCCATCTCTCTCTCTTTCTTCATCCATGTTTCTTTTTTCTCTTTGAATCCCCTTCTCTTTCTCTATCTCTTCGGAGGGAGGGAGAGGTGGAGGGGGTGCGGAGCTGCCCTCCCCACACCAGTGTGTATTTGGGAAGACGTCGCTCACACACACACATCAAAGCAGGAAGACAGACCCTAGAGCGTATCACACATTACGCAACTGTTCTCCATCTCTGCAATAGTTTCTGCACACTGCCATCAAAGAGAACACACAGTATGCAGAGTTGGTCACTTCTAATGCATGCACACACACACACACACACACACACATACATAAACACACACACAGATACGTAAACACATAGACTGGTCGGTAGGGGGTGTTTTAAAAACGTTGTTTTTTCCTGTATGTCACACCATGACATCCCATAATGTCCTCCGGGCCAGGCCCTTCAGACAGACTTTCCTGCAAGGTGGGTGTCTAAGGCTTTGTTTATAGAGATGTCCCGTTGACAGGCAATCACAGCAACAGGGGGTATGTTGTGACATCTTCATTATAAGGTTATTAATGGTGAGAAGCTTTAGCCCAGAGCCTTTTTGTACAGTTCATACACACACACACACATTCGACAGCACACACACCTACACACACACACACGGCTTCCACACGGCTCTATTTTTAACTGACCTGATAAAAACACCCCCCCATCAGATAGGCCGACAGGATATTATTATTAAAATGAAGCGATGTGCTGTGGATAGTGCGATGCACACACAGTTCATCAGCCTGCCATCACATAGGCAGCAAATAGATGGAGAGAATTACTGTGCCTGACAGAAACTATTCACAACCATTTGGATTTTAATGTGGGAAGAGAGGGAGAGAGGGAGGGAGGGAGGGAGGGAGGGAGGGAGGGAGGGGAGGGGAGGGGAAGGGAAGGGAAGGGAAGGGAAGGGAAGGAAGGATGGAAGGATGGAAGGAAGGAAGGAAGGAGGAAGGAAAGGAAGGAAGGAAGGAGAAAGCGAGAGGGATGCAGGATGATGTGAACCCCTCAAGCCAGTCCTCTGCTCTCGGAAAGAAAGAGAGAGAAAGAGAGAGGGGAACACAAGGAGAAGGGAAAAATAATGAGCCTCTCTCTCTCCACCATCCACCCATCCTTCTGTCTGTCTGTCTGTCCCATCAGTCTGATGCTGCTGTCACAGGGGCGTGCCACTTTCAAGGGTGGACAGCCTTATTCACTGCAAGGACGTGATGCAATGAGGTGACATATCCCAGTAATGGATTCCTCTCTCTCCTTCACTATATCTATCTCTCTCTCGTCCTCCCCCACTCCCTCCCCCTCCTCTCAGTCCCCATCAATCTGCTCCTCATCTCCAAACCCTTCTCCTCCATATCTCTCTGTCAACAACTCTCACAAACACTGACTCATGGCAGCTTTAGGAATGTTATCATCTAATAGATTTTTTCTATGTTAGAAACTTGACCCAGCTCTCCAGCTTCCAACCCAATACATGTCAGGAAGGATATCACCAAAGTCAGTTCCACTTCACCCCAGCGCTAACCCCAGCCCTTAACCCTGGAAATTGTTGTCCTGTGGGTGTATACACATGACCTAATGCCTGTCAAATGATGCCCATAGTAATCCACCCTGAACAATGGATAGTACTACAACTGCTAAATGTCTGTACATCCACCTGGGGCACACGCACACCATCCTGAGTACACACACACACACCATCCTGAGTACACACACACACACCATCCTGAGTACACACACACACACCAGTGAAGATAAGACATCTCTAAATCACGGTACTTATTACCTGCTTCCTGTCTGGAGAGGAACATGTCACCGTGTTCTACTGCCTATCCATCAGGGACAGGAAACAGGAAATACATTAAAAGGAGAGCATTTGTCTTCCTGTCATTGTTTCCAGGCTGTAGGTTTCAGGCTTGAGGAGAGACCAGTAGAGAGTGTGAGGTTGTGAGACCAAGTGGAGAGTGTGAGGACAGAGGTCTGGATGATCTTAGCCAGCAGAACCAGGCCAGGTCCTGGGAAGTGCTCCAGGAGGGCAGCAACACAGCCTCACAGAGGAGCTCAAGGAGGGCAGCAACACAGCCTCACAGAGGAGCTCCAGGAGGGCAGCAACACAGCCTCACTTTGGGCCGGGATGTAGACGGGGAACAGCCACATCTTCTGGATGTGGCTCTTATTGCAACATCATTTAAATATTATAGCAATTCAGTCATCAGCCAGGCCCGGCTACATACAAAACAACTTATGAAATATGAATGGGATGAAATATTAAAATCATAATGCTGTTGCTCCAAAGATGCGCCTCTCCCTATCAGCAATAACATTTTAATATGCACCATGTCATCAGGCCTAGGTTTTATTGTGCAATTTGTAAAGAGTGTATTTCCTCACATTTAAATTATTGATACTTATACACATCCAGACTTAGCAGGGATTTATGGATTCTAATGATGGGAGGGGAGCTGCAGATGCTTTTCCTGACTCAGAGACAGAAGAGGGAGAGGTAGAGACTCAGAGACAGAAAAGGGAGAGGTAGAGACTCAGTCAGAAGAGGGAGAGGTAGAGACTCAGAGACAGAAAAGGGAGAGGTAGAGACTCAGTCAGAAGAGGGAGAGGTAGAGACTCAGAGACAGAAGAGGGAGAGGTAGAGACTCAGTCAGAAGAGGGAGAGGTAGAGAGTCAGAAGAGGGAGAGGTAGAGACTCAGTCAGAAGAGGGAGAGGTAGAGACTCAGAGACAGAAAAGGGAGAGGTAGAGACTCAGAGACAGAAAAGGGAGAGGTAGAGACTCAGTCAGAAGAGGGAGAGGTAGAGACTCAGTCAGAAGAGGGAGAGGTAGAGACTCAGTCAGAAGAGGGAGAGGTAGAGACTCAGTCAGAAGAGGGAGAGGTAGAGACTCAGTCAGAAGAGGGAGAGGTAGAGACCCAGTCAGAAGAGGGAGAGGTAGAGACTCAGTCAGAAAAGGGAGAGGTAGAGACTCAGAAACAAGAGGGAGAGGTAGAGAATCAGAAACAAGAGGGAGAGGTAGAGAATCAGAGACAAGAGGGAGAGGTAGAGAATCAGAGACAAGAGGGAGAGGTAGAGAATCAGAGACAAGAGGGAGAGGTAGAGAATCAGAGACAAGAGGGAGAGGTAGAGACTCAGTCAGAAGAGGGTAGAGAAGGTAGAGAGACCTGGAGAGACGAGAGAAGATAAATGAAAAGAGCCGAATGATGAGTGTGTGATTAATTCCAAGCCAGACAGTGTGTGTGTGCGCGTGTGTGTGAATTGTGTATAATGACCTTTGAGACTGAGTCAGAGCCAACTCACAACCTCAGAATTGATATACAAATGTGCTACCTGTGTACACACACACACACACACACTCTCACACGCACACACACAGCCACTTATCTGGGCTCTCTATTACTCAGATGTGACTGCAGAGCCACATGAAGCCACGCTGGGGACAGCCATCTCTCTAAAGCCTTGGCAACATGACAGATAACAGGCCTGGACACTGCTGGCACACACACACACAACCACCTACCAACCCCCACACACACACAACAACACACACACAACCACCCACTCACTTATTCTCACACACACACAACCACCTACCGACCCAGAAACACACGCACATATACACCCCCCCCCCCCCCCCCCCACTGGCTCTTCTCCTTGTCTCTCTGTGTGCTAGCGTTGCATCTGCATAAACAACCTCTCAACTCAAGCTGCTGTGGGTATGCAGGATGCATAACTCTGCGTCGCATTGCTGGCCCGCTTCCTCTCTCTTACTCCCAGAATATACAGTATGTGTGTTTATTTTCCTTTTTTTCCACGAATGCAATTTCAACAGCAACAAAATAACTAAAAAGCAATTTCCGAAACTGTCTCTTCTTTTTAGTTTTTTTATTGGACACACACACACCTTCTGTGAGGGCTTTTCTTTTTGTTTCTTTCACTTGGATTTAGTTAGTTTTTAAAGTCCTAAAGAAAGGGGATCACATTTTACCGAATATAAACAGTTATTATAAAAACATGGATCAAAGTTCAGACACATACAGTACTGTGACAATATGGCTGATATATTTACTTGAATATGGTACGGGATTACCAGTTACAGTGTGTTGCTATGTTTGTGAGCTGTGATCCATCATGTTTGAGTTTAATGTGGGAGTGTGTGTGCAGCAGCAGTCTGCCGGAACTCTGACCTCTGACCTTCCTAGTGATGCCATGGTGAGCTTTAGTCTCAGCCTGCTCTGAGCCTGCTGCACTGGTGGGGTTTGGGTGTGTGGGTTTGCATACATGTGAGTGTGTGTGCTGACCTGTTTACAGGCCCCGGGGGTATAGGCCTTGTGTCAGCATAAATATACCACAGCCCCCTACCGACCTCTATCATTACGGCGATGCTGGAATACAGGGGGCGGACACCGCGGTACTCAACATTGTAAACAACATGGGATTGGCTGGTTGGGAGTGCTACATTGGTGTGATTGGCTGACTGAGGATAAATACTGTATTATCATTGGCTGGCAAAAACATACTAGCATTTCACTTCCTCATCATTAGCGGTTCCTAATTCCTCCTGACTTCAGCTCTTACAGAAAACACACATCAGCCCCTCACCATGTTGACCAGAGACCTGACTGAGCCATGAAACATTAACCCACGAACATATCAGTCCAAACCCAAGCACTGCTACCTTCCGAAGCCAGATGATAATTAGTGCTATTCGTACAGCAGACAGGTAAAAATAACCCATTTCATTCAAATCTTCCCAGCCTCCAGGAGCCTGTCTGACGATGGACTCCTCCCTGCTGCTCTCCACTGGCTTCTAAAGTTGAGGAAACCTTCTGGAAGTGGAGTTGCTGCCAGCCTTTCCCCTTAGGGAGCCCGGGTCCCTGATGGCAAATTGTAGGGGAGAAACGTGGGAGGCTGGAGGGAGGCTGGGGGAGGCTGGGGTCAGGCCGGGGGTGGGGGTGTCAATGGAAGGTAAAGGTGAAGTGAAATTGCAGTTTGTCAGGGATAAGCAGAGTGGACGCGTCCAGCAACTGTCATTTGTATTCAACAGAGTGATATGCTGGAGTGTTTATCTGCTGGAGTCATACACCATCAGAACGGTGGAGGAGGAGAGGGAGAAAGAGAGAGAGCGAGAGAAAGCGTGTTTGTGAGAGCGAATAAGACAGAGATAGAGACCAGGAGGGGGAAGTTGAGTGACAGAGAGAGAAAGAGAGAGAAAGAAAGAGTTTGTGAGAGCGAATAAGACAGAGATAGAGACCAGGAGGGGGAAGTTGAGTGAGAGTGAGAGTGAGTGAGTGAGAGAGAGTGAGAGAGAGAGAGTGAGGAGAGAGAGAGAGAGAGAGAGAGAGAGAGAGAGAGAGAGAGAGAGAGAGAGAAAGAGAGAGAAAGAGAGAGAGAGAGAGAGAGAGAGAGCGAGAGAGAGCGTGGAAAAAGCAAAAGGGAGAGCGTGTTTTCACCCGAAGGCCACATTACCCATCTCTCGTCAATCCACGGGGGCTGTTAAGTTATTCCACTCTTTCCTGCTCTCTCCATCCTCCCTCTCCACGCCTCCGTCCCCCCATCTCCAGTGGGATCCTCTTTGAACCAGCAGCATATGGATCTCAGGGAATTTCTTTCTCCAGACCTGCCAGAGGGTAAGGACAGACATGCTACAGACGACGGAGACATTACAGAAGCAGACAACAGATGCCTAAAGTGACGTTTCCTGAGCGGAGGAGAGGGGAGGGAAGGCTTCCCCACTCAGATTCATGCCAACAATGTTAACAGTGATTAACACTCCATTAAATTATACTCTCTGTCTTTAATGACCATTCTGCTGCGAGCAAATCTGACCGAAGTAGTAAACAAGCTTGTCCCACAGCTCAGCCGTCTAAGATGGCCTTCTGCACAACCTGGTTTGTTTACTACCTGTGGGAACAGGTTTGTTTTTATTTTCGCCTGTGTTGGTGTGTTTGTACGTAGAGGTGATTGTTCTACATTACATTTTGGACCATAACCATACACTGTTTTCAAACTGCGTAGTGATTAACCCACAGGCTGGGGGCTGGGGGCTGGGGGCTGGGGGCTGGAGGCTGGGGATTCTGGGGTCCAGGACATGGTTTAGATTATGCAGGGCACTATGGGTGCTGGGTTATGGGACTAGCGATTCTGGTGCTGGATCAATGAGTAGTTTCTGGGCAGGCGATTCCTGTGTCCATGTTGTTCTAGGAGGGATCTCATGTTTGAAGCCAAGCCTGGATCCTGGAGGTGGTTATTTACTGTGTGCCACTGATTGGACCTCTACCACTGGCACAGGTTCTTTGTTTGGGCGGGGATGCTTGAGGATAAGCCTGGTTGGGGGTCTAGAAGGCGTGGAACCAGGGGGAAGGAGATATCTTCATCAACAGGCTTGGATTTTTCCACAGGTACACTTGCACTTATAGCGGTTCATGTTGTTTAATTGTAACTTGTTTAACTACATGCTCTTATGGTTCTTCCCTTTGGCACTTATTTTGGTTGGTCACAATGTGTGCTTCATGTTTTGGCTACTCGCAATGTTTTGTGGCTATCTTGTTGTTATGATCAGTGACCTATGCACTTTGTAAAGCTCTCTCTTGGAAGTCGCTTTGGATAAAAGCGTCTGCTAAATGAATAAATGTAAATGTCAATGTAAACAGGAACAGAAACCAGGTAGTAGGTTCTCCTCACCACTGAGGAGACAGTAGTGAGGTAGATTGTCCTGGAGAGAAGGGAAACGGTTATTATTTAACACTTTGATTTCCCATAATCAATTCCACTAATGTCTAGTTAAAGAGAAGCCAATAAAAACAAGCTGTTTGTTAACTCAATGAGACTCGGGCTGGGGAGGAAAGAAAAAGGATAAAGGGGGGACAGACAGACAGAGACAGACAGAGACAGACAGAGACAGACAGAGACAGACAGAGACAGACAGAGACAGACAGAGACAGACAGAGACAGACAGACATATAGGGACATGGACAGAGAGATAGGAACAAGCCATCCATGGTCGGAAAATACGAGTTGGTTCTTTCCACTGCAACAAGCTGTGTGCACCACATCTTGCCTGATCCCGCTATACTCCCCCTACACTGTCTTGTATAGTGTATGTGAACAGTCCTTAGTCAATGGTTACCCACCTCTTTGTGGATTTATACATGTAAAGTATTGTGTACCTTAGTGTTCTGGTTCACAGTGTTCGCACTCCACTCCACCTTTAACAGCCAGCATTAACATGACTGTGTGTGCATGTGCACGTGAGGGGGGGGGGGGGGAGAGATAGAGGGAGAGGGAGAGAGAGAGGGAGAGAGGGACAAATAGATTGACTGATAGAGAGAGAGATCGAGAGAGTAGAGAGATAGTTGTCATTCATGTCCTCACTTGCTCTCCTTTCACAGTCCTTCTCATCCCCCCATCCATCCATCCCTCTCAATCTCTCCATCCATCCCTCTCAATCTCTCCATCCATCTCCCGCTCTGCTGGAAGACTTCAGCTCCTCCGTGTGACGGGCTTGGAGAGGGGGATCTTAATCAGAACGCTGCTTCAGGAAGGAAATGCAGCAAACAAACTAGAATCGGGAAGATTGCCTGTAGCAGCGCCCCCCCCCCCCCCCCCCCCCTCCCTCTCCTCCACCACCCCCCACCATCACCACCCCAGCCATTATAGATAGCAGTCAGGCTGTAGCCGCAAGGAGAGGAACACAAACACAGGCGTGTTTACAGAAGCCATTTACATCTCCCATCCTCCCATCTATCACTCTCAGATACGTAGCCCTGCATGGGGCTGCGGATTCCACTTTAGAAAGAGAGAGGGAGAGAGAGAGGTAGAGCGAGAGAGGGATGGAGAGAGAGAGAGAGGGATGGAGAGAGAGAGAGAGAGAGATAGAGGAACAGAAGGAAGGTGCAGTGCAAGGGGAGATAAAGGAGAATTTAAGAAGACAAATATACACAGAGAAATCGAAGGTGTAAGAGACAGGAATAAAAAAGAGAAGACGAAATCAGAGGAAATAGAAAAGTGAGAGTAACTTATGCTATGTTACTCATAGATCATTCTTATCTGGTAGTGGCTCCCTGCCTCTATCTCTTGTTTTCCATAGCAACTAGCTGTCCACTCTTCTCCAGTTTTAGATGACGAAAGAGCCTGGACAATGAAGTATAAAAGTGAATTTATTATTTAGCAAGACACTTTTATCCAAAGTGACATGCAGTTCAAGGATTTGAATTTAATTTATATCTTTGTGATCTGTAGTCAACCACTGAGCTATGCCCGCCCAAACTGATGAACTGCGTTCTTAATTCTAGATGGGATGGAAGAAAATATGCAGCACATGAAGATAGGGTGTAGTGTACGTAACAAAAAAAAGTGAGATGCAGAGGGAAATGGAAGAGATGGGAAAACGAGTGATGGAGGAGAGGGAGAGGTGGGGGGTGGAGGAGAGGGAGAGGTGAGGGAGAGGTGGGGGGTGGAGGAGAGGGAGAGGTGGGGGGTGGAGGAGAGGGAGAGGTGAGGGGTGGAGGAGAGGGAGAGGTGAGGGGTGGAGTAGAGGGAGAGGTGAGGGGTGGAGTAGAGGGAGAGGTGGGGGGTGGAGGAGAGGGAGAGTGTGAAGAAGGAAGCCATAGCTAGCTTGTCCTAGCACACTGGTCAGTTTGTCACAAGCTCCTACTGTTTCTTCTGTGCTTCCTCAAACTCATCGTCTCCTCATCCTCTCTCGGCCCTGGCCAGGCACCTCCGGGTGTGAATGAGGACCCGAGACTGCCTGCAGAGGAGCCTGACTATAATTAGCTCACTCTCAGAAAGGGCAGCAGGTAGAAAAGCTAGAGAAGCTAATGGGCGAGGAGAGGGAAGAGAGGGAAGAGAGGGAAGAGAGGGGAGAGAGGAGAGAGAGAGAAGGAGAGAGGAAAGAGAGGAGGGAGGGAGAGAGAGAGAGAGAGAGAGAGAGAGAGAGAGAGAGAGAGAGAGAGAGAGAGAGAGAGAGAGAGGAGAGAGAGGAGAGAAGAGAGGGAGAGAGACATTGTTGAAACGTTGCCACTATTATTCATAATTTATAGAAATCAGACTGCTGGCCTCATTAGTGATGTAAGAAGTTGGGTTAAGCTGAGGGTCACCCTGAAGTCTCCTACACACACACACACACACACACACACACATACAAACCAAACATCTTGTCCTAATCATACTGTGACCCGTAGGGTTAAGGCTGGAGTCAGGGGGTTGTGCTGAGGTAACAGGAAGTTAAGTTAGCTGACCAGAAGTCTCAACTTCCTGTGGTTCATTATGCAAAGCAGCAGACTGGATAATGGAGAAACTCTGCATGGAGAGGATCTCTCCTCGTGGGGTCAAGAACAGGTGTGAATGTGTGTGTGTGTTGCGAGGGGAGGCAGTTATGTGAGGTTACTTCAGAGTGGATTAGCTACAGAGAGCTAACACTGGCCCTCAGAGAGGAAGGAACTGAACAACTCAGCACCATCCTCTCCTGTCTTGTCCTCTCCTCCCCACTTCTCTCCTCTCCTCGCAACTCCTCCCCTCCCCACTTCTCTCCTCCCCACTTCTCTCCTCCCCTCCCCACTCCTCCCCTCCCCACTCCTCCCCACTCCTCCCCTCTCCTCCCCACTCCTCTCCTCCCCTCTTCTCTCCTCTCTTCTACAATTACTTCCTTACCTCTCCTCGCCTCTCTTCTCCTCTTCACTCCTCCCCATGTCTCTCCTCTCCTCTCTGCTTTCCTCTCCTCCTCACTTCATAGTAAGCACTTTTACATTCCCCTCTTCCTTGTCCTCCCTTTACCCCCTCACCAATCCTGGTCAGAGCCCCTCTCAGCCCTTACCTGCTGAGTGTCCTGTGTGTTGCTAGTGTGTGTGTGTGTGTGTGTGTGTGTGTGTGTGTGTGTGTGTGTCAGTGTTGTGTGCATGGAAATAACACAAAAATGAGGCATATTGCTTTTAAATGGTAGAGCAAACAGAGCTATTTTTAGAGGGGGTGTCAGTGTTGGCGATGTCTTCTCTGCAGGGATTTAAAGATGAAGTGAAGATCCCAAACTTTAATTACTTCAGATTGTAATTTGAAAACTACATACAAATATGTGGTTTTCTGGACCTCAACATGTGCTGAACAAATTGAGTCATGTCCGTATCATGTCTGGACAATTTTAAATAAAAAATGTTTAAGCCTTTTTTGGACTCGTACAGTTGTAAGTAGGGGAGGGAGGAAGACATGCAGCAAGGGGTCCATGCCCAGGTGACTGTGCAGGGGCCAGTCTGTGTAATACATACACTCTAACATGTATGACTTTTTACTCTTTACCATGATTCAGTGTAAGGAATGTGCTAGCCTGCAAAAACACACAAACATGCTGCGTGTGGAAAGTGTAAAATAATTCTGTACAGTGCTTTTTAACACAGCAATTATCCACCATCTGTTTCTCTTCCATTATTCATGAGTCAGCAGCTGCTGTTCTCTGCCTCATTCTGCCTCAAGCCTCTCTCTACCACCCCTCTCTCTGCCTCTCTTTACCTCCCACCTCAGCCTTACTCAACCTCTCCCTCTCTGCCTCATTCTGCCACGCCCTCTGTCTGCCTCATTCTGCATTCCTCTCTCTCTACCTCCCCCCTCTCTCAGCCTCACACTTTCCTCACCCTATCTATCTCATTCTGCTTCCCCCTCTCTGCCTCCCCCTCACTCTGCCTCACTTTGCCTCTCCCTCTCTGCCTCCCCCGTATCCCTCCCTCATTCTGCCTCCCTCTCTTTCTCCCTGCCTTTCTTTGTATGTTTATCTCTTTTCCCATCTCTCGCATCTCTCTGCCTCAAACAGGCTCTCCTCCTTCTCTCCCTCCACCCTCTCTCTCTCTCTCTCTCTCTCTCTCTCTCTCTCTCTCCCTCCACCCTCTATTTCTCTCTCTCTCCCTCCCTCCACACTCTCTACCTCTCTCTCTCTCTCTCTCCTTATTCCTCCGCTCTGTCGCTCATTCTTGTCTATCTCTCTCCTGGCGCTACTCCTTGTCTCGACATCCCTCATGGCCCTGTGGGTCTAGTAATTCCTGGCAAAGGCTCTGCAGAAAATCAGTGTTTTCTGAGAAGTTGACTGGGTCACCAGGGAGAAGAACCCTGTTCAGAGAGGCATCCTCGAACCTCCCAGAAGTGGAGGGGAACGACAACTGAAATCCACTTTGCTGCAACACTCGCCACATGGACGGGACACCTAGGCCTTTAAGACCCAGGGAGTGACAGGCTAGGGGGACTGAGAAATGTCAGTTGTTGTTTGCATGGTTTTCCTCCTCCTCTCTCCTGGCAGTCCTTCAGAGAGCTGCTGTATTCTCCAGACCACAGGGCTTAACCCAGTAAAGCTAACAAGCTAGCTACCAGAGATGACACAAAAATAATAGGCGGAATAGCTCTTCCCCCCTTTCTAACCCCTTTCTCCTCCTCCTCCCCCTCCTCCTCCTCCACCTCATTCCCGCCTGGTTCCAGCCTTTATTTTCTCCTCAGATACAGATACAGCAGACCTGTGTGTCTGTTCCACATTTCCAACATGTACCATAGCTAAAGGGCTGCACTCCACCTCCTCCTCTCGTCAGCTTGTCAGCCTCCAGTTCACGCTCCCCAGCCTTCGTCTCCAGCGTCCAGCCTCCACGTCCTACACAGGTCCCCCTGGCCAAGTGACCCAGTTTCCCCAGACACAGCTCTCTGCTCCACAGCCTCTGAACCAAAGTCCCCCAGCCCTCAGGTTCTCCAGCCCCCAAGCCTCCCGGTCCCAGCTCCCCATCAGGAGGACAATTAGAGGAGGCAGAGCAGACATCTGTTGTTGG
>NW_027120507.1:17500-20000 GCF_038355195.1 Osmerus mordax | reverse complement strand
GTGGAGATGCCTGTAAATGAACACCTTTTCCCAACTTTGCACGTTTCCTCCAGCTTGAGAGGAAAAGGGGCTTAAAATTCACAGTTATTCGCCCGAACGTGGGATTTCGCTGGGGGACGGTTTCTAAGTTCAAGTTGGGATGGGGGCACCGAGGTGAGTGGTGGTTGTCCCCGAAAAAAGCCCTCCCCTTTTCCGTAGCCCCGTTTAAAGTTTTGTTTGGGCTCCTGTTCAGCGGGGAAGCGCGTGCGCGTGGCAACCTTGACACGCCCCGTGTTCCCCTGGACCAGACCTTTCTAACGCCGCCTGAGTTAAGGTGCTACGACGTCCCCAAGTGGGGAATGCCTGTAAATGAACACCTTTTCCCAACTTTGAATGTAAGTTTCCAGTATCATTGAAAATGTGGCCTCAAACGTGCAGTTTTGCCCCCGAACGTGGGGATTTGGCTGGGGACGGTTTCTAAATTCAAGTTGGGATGGGGGGCACCGAGGTGAGTGGTGGTTGTCCCGAAAAAGCCCTCCCCTTTTCCGTAGCCCCGTTTAAAGTTTTGTTTGGGCTCCTGTTCAACGGGGATGCGCGTGCGCGTGGCAAACATGACACGCCCGTGTTCCCTGGACCAGACCTTTCTAACGCCACCTGAGTTAAGGTGCTACGACGTCCCCAAGTGGGGATGCCTCTTAAATGAAGCCAATTTCTCCTATTTGAATGCACTCTCCCAGCCCAGAGAGGCATGTGCCTTAAAATTCACAGTTATTCACCCGAACGTGGATTTTGTTGAGGACGGTTTCTAAATTCAAGTTGGAACAGGGGGCACCGACGTGAGTGGTGTTTGTCCCCGAAAAAGCTCTCCCCTTTTCCGTAGCCCCGTTAAAGTTTTGTTTGGGCTCCTGTTTAGCGGGGATGCGCGTGCGCGTGGCAACCTTGACACGCCCGTGTTCCCCTGGACCAGACCTTTCTAACGCCGCCTGAGTTAAGGTGCTACGACGTCCCTAAGTGGAGATGCCTGTAAATGAACACCTTTTCCCAACTTTGAATGTAAGTTTCCAGTATCATGAAAATGTGGCCTCAAACGAGCAGTTTTGCCCCCGAACGTGGATTTGGCTGGGGACGGTTTCTAAATTCAAGTTGGGATGGGGGGAACCGAGGTGAGTGGTGGTTGTCCCCGAAAAAGCCCTCCCCTTTTCCGTAGCCCCGTTTAAAGTTTTGTTTGGGCTCCTGTTCAGCGGGGATGCGCGTGCGCGTGGCAAACATGACACGCCCGTGTTCCCCTGGACCAGACCTTTCTAACGCCACCTGAGTTAAGGTGCTACGACGTCCCCAAGTGGGGATGCCTCTAAATGAAGCCAATTTCTCCTATTTGAATGCACTCTCCCAGCCCAGAGAGGCATGTGCCTTAAAATTCACAGTTATTCACCCGAACGTGGGATTTTGTTGAGGACGGTTTCTAAATTCAAGTTGGAACAGGGGGCACCGACGTGAGTGGTGTTTGTCCCCGAAAAAGCTCTCCCCTTTTCCGTAGCCCCGTTTAAAGTTTTGTTTGGGCTCCTGTTTAGCGGGGATGCGCGTGCGCGTGGCAACCTTGACACGCCCGTGTTCCCCTGGACCAGACCTTTCTAACGCCGCCTGAGTTAAGGTGCTGACGACGTCCCTAAGTGGAGATGCCTGTAAATGAACACCTTTTCCCAACTTTGAATGTAAGTTTCCAGTATCATTGAAAATGTGGCCTCAAACGAGCAGTTTTGCCCCCGAACGTGGGATTTGGCTGGGGACGGTTTCTAAATTCAAGTTGGGATGGGGGGAACCGAGGTGAGTGGTGGTTGTCCCCGAAAAAGCCCTCCCCTTTTCCGTAGCCCCGTTTAAAGTTTTGTTTGGGCTCCTGTTCAGCGGGGATGCGCGTGCGCGTGGCAAACATGACACGCCCGTGTTCCCCTGGACCAGACCTTTCTAACGCCACCTGAGTTAAGGTGCTACGACGTCCCCAAGTGGGGATGCCTCTAAATGAAGCCAATTTCTCCTATTTGAATGCACTCTCCCAGCCCAGAGAGGCATGTGCCTTAAAATTCACAGTTATTCACCCGAACGTGGGATTTTGTTGAGGACGGTTTCTAAATTCAAGTTGGAACAGGGGGCACCGACGTGAGTGGTGTTTGTCCCCGAAAAAGCTCTCCCCTTTTCCGTAGCCCCGTTTAAAGTTTTGTTTGGGCTCCTGTTTAGCGGGGATGCGCGTGCGCGTGGCAACCTTGACACGCCCGTGTTCCCCTGGACCAGACCTTTCCAACGCCACCCGAGTCAAGGTGCTACGACGTCCCTAAGTGGGGATGCCTGTAGATGAGCACATTTTCCCAGCTTTGAATGTAAGTTTCCAGCATCATTGAAAATGTGGCCTCAAACGTGCAGTTTTGCGCCCGAACGTGGGATTTTGTTGAGGACGGTTTCTAAATTCAAGTTAGCATAATGGGCACACGTGTGAGTTGTTATTTTCCCAGGATTGATGGTTTCCAAT
>NW_027120507.1:0-7500 GCF_038355195.1 Osmerus mordax | reverse complement strand
GGAAGAGTCCCAGGGGCACGTGCCCTCCAAAACCTAAGTCCATTTTGAATGGGAGTCAATGGGAGGGTGCCCAGGGGCACGGGCACTGTAGACGGGGGACGCCCAGGGGCACGGGCACCCAAAGCAAGGGATGCCCAGGGGCACGTACTTCTTAAAGTGGGGTTATTTTGGTTTTAACACAGGGGGGGGTGCTTAAGAGTGGGTGAACAGGGCCCCACGGTGATCAGGTGGTGCAGGGGGGGTCCTCCCCGGAGGTGTGCTGGCCGCCCTGGGGGCTCTGTTCCCCGGGGAGGCCGAGAGAGTAGTGTTGTTCCCCGGGGCTCCCAACTTTTGCAGTGTGAGAGTGTGTTTGACTTGTATTTTGTGGGTGTCAAATGCACCGTTTGGCGCCCGAACGTGTGATTTGGCTGGGGATGGTTTTGTTCTTCAAGTGAGGGCAAGGGGCAGCGGTGTGTGTGGTTATTTTCCCCGAAAAAAGTGTCCCCATTTCGGTGTGCGCGTTTGAAAATTTGTTTCGCTCGCAGCGTCGCGGAGATGCGCGTGCGCGTGGCAACCTTGACACCCCCGTGTTCCCCTGGACCAGACCTTTCCAACGCCGCCTGAGTTAAGGTGCTACGACGTCCCTAAGTGGAGATGCCTCTAAATGAACACCTTTTCCCAACTTTGCACGTTTCCAGCTTGAGAGGAAAAGGGGCTTAAAATTCACAGTTATTCGCCCGAACGTGGGATTTGGCTGGGGACGGTTTCTATATTCAAGTTGGGATGGGGGGCACCGAGGTGAGTGGTGTTTGTCCCCGAAAAAAGTGTCCCCATTTCGGTGTGCGCGTTTGAAAATTTGTTTCGCTCGCAGCGTCGCGGAGATGCGCGTGCGCGTGGCAACCTTGACACCCCCGTGTTCCCCTGGACCAGACCTTTCCAACGCCGCCTGAGTTAAGGTGCTACGACGTCCCTAAGTGGAGATGCCTCTAAATGAACACCTTTTCCCAACTTTGCACGTTTCCAGCTTGAGAGAAAAAGGGGCTTAAAATTCACAGTTATTCGCCCGAACGTGGGATTTCGCTGGGGACGGTTTCTAAGTTCAAGTTGGGACGGGGGGCACCGAGGTGAGTGGTGGTTGTCCCCGAAAAAGCCCTCCCCTTTTCCGTAGCCCCGTTTAAAGTTTTGTTTGGGCTCCTGTTCAGCGGGGAAGCGCGTGCGCGTGGCAACCTTGACACCCCCGTGTTCCCCTGGACCAGACCTTTCCAACGCCGCCTGAGTTAAGGTGCTACGACGTCCCTAAGTGGAGATGCCTCTAAATGAACACCTTTTCCCAACTTTGCACGTTTCCAGCTTGAGAGGAAAAGGGGCTTAAAATTCACAGTTATTCGCCCGAACGTGGGATTTGGCTGGGGACGGTTTCTATATTCAAGTTGGGATGGGGGGCACCGAGGTGAGTGGTGGTTGTCCCCGAAAAAGCCCTCCCCTTTTCCGTAGCCCCGTTTAAAGTTCTGTTTGGGCTCCTGTTCAGCGGGGAAGCGCGTGCGCGTGGCAAACTTGACACCCCCGTGTTCCCCTGGTCCAGACCTTTCTAACGCCGCCTGAGTCAAGGTGCTACGACGTCCCCAAGTGGGGATGCCTGTAGATGAGCACATTTTCCCAACTTTGAATGTAAGTTTCCAGTATCATTGAAAATGTGGCCTCAAACGAGCAGTTTTGCCCCCGAACGTGGGATTTGGCTGGGGACGGTTTCTATATTCAAGTTGGGATGGGGGGCACCGAGGTGAGTGGTGGTTGTCCCCGAAAAAGCCCTCCCCTTTTCCGTAGCCCCGTTTAAAGTTTTGTTTGGGCTCCTGTTCAGCGGGGATGCGCGTGCGCGTGGCAACCTTGACACGCCCGTGTTCCCCTGGACCAGACCTTTCTAACGCCGCCTGAGTTAAGGTGCTACGACGTCCCTAAGTGGAGATGCCTGTAAATGAACACCTTTTCCCAACTTTGCACGTTTCCAGCTTGAGAGGAAAAGGGGCTTAAAATTCACAGTTATTCGCCCGAACGTGGGATTTCGCTGGGGACGGTTTCTAAGTTCAAGTTGGGATGGGGGGCACCGAGGTGAGTGGTGGTTGTCCCCGAAAAAGCCCTCCCCTTTTCCGTAGCCCCGTTTAAAGTTTTGTTTGGGCTCCTGTTCAGCGGGGAAGCGCGTGCGCGTGGCAACCTTGACACGCCCGTGTTCCCCTGGACCAGACCTTTCTAACGCCGCCTGAGTTAAGGTGCTACGACGTCCCCAAGTGGGGATGCCTGTAAATGAACACCTTTTCCCAACTTTGAATGTAAGTTTCCAGTATCATTGAAAATGTGGCCTCAAACGTGCAGTTTTGCCCCCGAACGTGGGATTTGGCTGGGGACGGTTTCTAAATTCAAGTTGGGATGGGGGGCACCGAGGTGAGTGGTGGTTGTCCCCGAAAAAGCCCTCCCCTTTTCCGTAGCCCCGTTTAAAGTTTTGTTTGGGCTCCTGTTCAACGGGGATGCGCGTGCGCGTGGCAAACATGACACGCCCGTGTTCCCCTGGACCAGACCTTTCTAACGCCACCTGAGTTAAGGTGCTACGACGTCCCCAAGTGGGGATGCCTCTAAATGAAGCCAATTTCTCCTATTTGAATGCACTCTCCCAGCCCAGAGAGGCATGTGCCTTAAAATTCACAGTTATTCACCCGAACGTGGGATTTTGTTGAGGACGGTTTCTAAATTCAAGTTGGAACAGGGGGCACCGACGTGAGTGGTGTTTGTCCCCGAAAAAGCTCTCCCCTTTTCCGTAGCCCCGTTTAAAGTTTTGTTTGGGCTCCTGTTTAGCGGGGATGCGCGTGCGCGTGGCAACCTTGACACGCCCGTGTTCCCCTGGACCAGACCTTTCTAACGCCGCCTGAGTTAAGGTGCTACGACGTCCCTAAGTGGAGATGCCTGTAAATGAACACCTTTTCCCAACTTTGAATGTAAGTTTCCAGTATCATTGAAAATGTGGCCTCAAACGAGCAGTTTTGCCCCCGAACGTGGGATTTGGCTGGGGACGGTTTCTAAATTCAAGTTGGGATGGGGGGAACCGAGGTGAGTGGTGGTTGTCCCCGAAAAAGCCCTCCCCTTTTCCGTAGCCCCGTTTAAAGTTTTGTTTGGGCTCCTGTTCAGCGGGGATGCGCGTGCGCGTGGCAAACATGACACGCCCGTGTTCCCCTGGACCAGACCTTTCTAACGCCACCTGAGTTAAGGTGCTACGACGTCCCCAAGTGGGGATGCCTCTAAATGAAGCCAATTTCTCCTATTTGAATGCACTCTCCCAGCCCAGAGAGGCATGTGCCTTAAAATTCACAGTTATTCACCCGAACGTGGGATTTTGTTGAGGACGGTTTCTAAATTCAAGTTGGAACAGGGGGCACCGACGTGAGTGGTGTTTGTCCCCGAAAAAGCTCTCCCCTTTTCCGTAGCCCCGTTTAAAGTTTTGTTTGGGCTCCTGTTTAGCGGGGATGCGCGTGCGCGTGGCAACCTTGACACGCCCGTGTTCCCCTGGACCAGACCTTTCTAACGCCGCCTGAGTTAAGGTGCTACGACGTCCCTAAGTGGAGATGCCTGTAAATGAACACCTTTTCCCAACTTTGAATGTAAGTTTCCAGTATCATTGAAAATGTGGCCTCAAACGAGCAGTTTTGCCCCCGAACGTGGGATTTGGCTGGGGACGGTTTCTAAATTCAAGTTGGGATGGGGGGAACCGAGGTGAGTGGTGGTTGTCCCCGAAAAAGCCCTCCCCTTTTCCGTAGCCCCGTTTAAAGTTTTGTTTGGGCTCCTGTTCAGCGGGGATGCGCGTGCGCGTGGCAAACATGACACGCCCGTGTTCCCCTGGACCAGACCTTTCTAACGCCACCTGAGTTAAGGTGCTACGACGTCCCCAAGTGGGGATGCCTCTAAATGAAGCCAATTTCTCCTATTTGAATGCACTCTCCCAGCCCAGAGAGGCATGTGCCTTAAAATTCACAGTTATTCACCCGAACGTGGGATTTTGTTGAGGACGGTTTCTAAATTCAAGTTGGAACAGGGGGCACCGACGTGAGTGGTGTTTGTCCCCGAAAAAGCTCTCCCCTTTTCCGTAGCCCCGTTTAAAGTTTTGTTTGGGCTCCTGTTTAGCGGGGATGCGCGTGCGCGTGGCAACCTTGACACGCCCGTGTTCCCCTGGACCAGACCTTTCCAACGCCACCCGAGTCAAGGTGCTACGACGTCCCTAAGTGGGGATGCCTGTAGATGAGCACATTTTCCCAGCTTTGAATGTAAGTTTCCAGCATCATTGAAAATGTGGCCTCAAACGTGCAGTTTTGCGCCCGAACGTGGGATTTTGTTGAGGACGGTTTCTAAATTCAAGTTAGCATAAGGGGCACACGTGTGAGTTGTTATTTTCCCAGGATTGATGGTTTCCAATTCGGTAGCTCCGTTTAAAGTTTTGTTTTGGCCCCTGTTTAGCGGGGATGCGCGTGCGCGTGGCAAACTTGACACGCCCGTGTTCCCCTGGACCAGACCTTTCCAACGCCACCCGAGTCAAGGTGCTACGACGTCCCTAAGTGGGGATGCCTGTAGATGAGCACATTTTCCCAGCTTTGAATGTAAGTTTCCAGCATCATTGAAAATGTGGCCTCAAACGTGCAGTTTTGCGCCCGAACGTGGGATTTTGTTGAGGACGGTTTCTAAATTCAAGTTAGCATAAGGGGCACACGTGTGAGTTGTTATTTTCCCAGGATTGATGGTTTCCAATTCGGTAGCTCCGTTTAAAGTTTTGTTTTGGCCCCTGTTTAGCGGGGATGCGCGTGCGCGTGGCAAACTTGACACGCCCGTGTTCCCCTGGACCAGACCTTTCCAACGCCACCCGAGTTAAGGTGCTACGACGTCCCTAAGTGGAGATGCCTCTAAATGAAGCCAATTTCTCCTATTTGAATGCACTCTCCCAGCCCAGAGAGGCATGTGCCTTAAAATTCACAGTTATTCACCCGAACGTGGGATTTTGTTGAGGACGGTTTCTAAATTCAAGTTAGAATAAGGGGCACACGTGTGAGTTGTTATTTTCCCAGGATTGATGATTTCCAATTCGGTAGCTCCGTTTAAAGTTTTGTTTCGCTTCCCGTTTTCGTTGCGTAGCTCTGATTTGGCTGGGGATAGTTTTATACACTGCTTTAGAGTAAGACACATACGTGCGAGTTGTTTTCACATTGGAATTGACGATAGCCATTTCGGTGTTGACGTTTAACGTTTTCTTTCGCTTCCCGTTTCCGTTTTATCCAACCGATTTCGCTGGGACAGTTTTGTTATTTAAGTTGGAGTGAGACGCAGCGACGTGCGTTGAAATTTCCGCCCTATCTGCGACGGTTCACGGTTGTAGCTCCGATTGAAGTTTTCTTTTGCTTCCCGTTTCGCGCACGCGCACGTGCGCGTTATTAGTCCCGGTTTTCCGTGTGCCCCCGGTTAATACCTTTCGAATGAGCCTATTTTGATCAAAATCCGTTGGGCGGAACCGAAAATGAGCTCGAAAAACGGTTTTCCCAGCTTCGCAGTGCATTTCCCAGCTTCTGACTTACAAGCGTAACATTGTCGCGGCCCCCAGTCCACCAGACAGCTACCATAGAGTATATAAGTCATCCTGGGAAAATGAATGGAAGTCAATGGCAGTATGACTTTACAGTGGTTTTGCCCATACTACACATATGGTGTATACACGGACCATGCACCATATGTGTCTCCCGCACACGGGTGAAAATGTATCCGCCTGAGAGGCACTCGGGGCGGGCACCCGATGGGGCATGAGACCCCCCCACCCCTGGTGGTCAAAAAAAAGTTAAAGTTTTTTTTTTCCTTTCCTCCAGGCGCCTACTTGGCTCTGGGGCGCCCCAGAATCATGCCCCCCGACCCCGGCACTACCCGGGGGGCCGATGGGGGCCCTTTTTTTGAAATTTTTTTTTTCTCCATATTTGAAGCCCCGGCACAGGCTAGACCCATACCCCGACCCCGGGCACCCGCGAGCGGCCGGTAGGTGGCGTGTTTTGGGTCATTTTTTTTTTCTTGGCCGTTTTGAAGCCCCAGCGAGCCCCTGAGCCATACCCCGACCACGGCACTTCCCGGGCGGCCCCCCGTATACCGAAACGGCCGGTTGGGGGCGCTTTTTTTGAATTTTTTTTTTTTTCCCATATTTGAAGCCCCGGCACAGGCTAGACCCATACCCCGACCCCGGGCACCCGCGAGCGGCCGGTAGGCGGCGCGTTTTGGGTCTTTTTTTATTTTTTTTGCCCGTTTTGAAGCTCCAGCAAGGGCCTGATCCATGCCACACACGCAGACCATCGTGACACTGTCACCCACCTGACCGAATGGCGTTCTCGACCCCCACGATAGTTGGGCCCCCACCATACAGGTGGACGGTTCCTTCGGCACTGGGGGGTCAGTCTCTTGTCCCGGGTAGCCGAGAGCGGGGCCCGTGTGCCTCGAGGCTCCTGGGAGAAATGTTCGGTGCGAGGCCAAGGAGCACCGTCTGTCTTGGAGGTCCTACGATGGCGTTCCGGCGCGGGGAGTGGCACTCCTGGCTCACACCCTGGTGTTGTCCACCCCGCTACGCGTCGGCGTCAGAGACATGATGTTTCGCAAAACCTGCCCTCGGTATAACGGTTGGTGCGTCCTACAAACCCAGCCCGTCCTTGCTGACGGTGTCTCCCGGGTCCGGCTCGGCCGTCCCTACCCCCCGTCCCCCGGGGGAGAGGGTATGTCGTGGGGATCCCGGGGGGCCTCCCGTCGGGTGCTCCGCGTGGAGCCCTGGAGAAAGGCTACCTGGTTGATCCTGCCAGTAGCATATGCTTGTCTCAAAGATTAAGCCATGCAAGTCTAAGTACACACGGCCGGTACAGTGAAACTGCGAATGGCTCATTAAATCAGTTATGGTTCCTTTGATCGCTCCAACGTTACTTGGATAACTGTGGCAATTCTAGAGCTAATACATGCCAACGAGCGCTGACCCTTGCGGGGATGCGTGCATTTATCAGACCCAAAACCCATGCGGGGACGGTGGGCCGGCCCTTCGGGGTCTCTGCCGGCCCCGGACGCTTTGGTGACTCTAGATAACCTCGAGCCGATCGCGCGCCCCTCCGTGGCGGTGACGTCTCATTCGAATGTCTGCCCTATCAACTTTCGATGGTACTTTCTGTGCCTACCATGGTGACCACGGGTAACGGGGAATCAGGGTTCGATTCCGGAGAGGGAGCCTGAGAAACGGCTACCACATCCAAGGAAGGCAGCAGGCGCGCAAATTACCCACTCCCGACTCGGGGAGGTAGTGACGAAAAATAACAATACAGGACTCTTTCGAGGCCCTGTAATTGGAATGAGTACACTTTAAATCCTTTAACGAGGATCCATTGGAGGGCAAGTCTGGTGCCAGCAGCCGCGGTAATTCCAGCTCCAATAGCGTATCTTAAAGTTGCTGCAGTTAAAAAGCTCGTAGTTGGATCTCGGGAT
>NW_027120506.1:0-25463 GCF_038355195.1 Osmerus mordax | reverse complement strand
CACTTCTAGGCAGGGCAAAGAAAAGCCATTCAAAGGTTGTGGGTTGGAGTCCCACCAGAGTCGTTGTCTTTGCTTCCCAAACTCCCGTTGACAGATCACAGGAAGAGTTATTAGTATGGCCGCTCCTCCTCCTCTTCATCATGGGGAGTTTTGGCCCACGTCTCCCAGCGTTTCCTTCCATTTTTTCGAGTCCTGGTCCTGTGGAGACAGGGTCTCTGTGGCGCAATTGGTTAGCGCGTTCGGCTGTTAACCGAAAGGATGGTGGTTCGAGCCCACCCAGGGACGAGTGTTTTCTTGTTTGAAAACCTTAAAGCACCTAACCGAAGAGAGAAAACAGCAGCCTGAGCCCGTCGTGGAGCGCCAAGCAAGGCGCCGTGGCTTAGTTGGTCAAAGCGCCTGTCTAGTAAACAGGAGATCCTGAGTTCAAATCTCAGCGGTGCCTTTTCTGGCGCAAGAGGAAGCCAAGCGCTCCCTGGTGGTAGGTTCATTTGAAAGCTTAGCCTTGCAACTTGGCCCTCATCTTTGACAGTGAGCGAGCAGAGTGAGCCCGAGGAAGCAGAGCTCTCCCTGGTGGCCTAGTGGCTAGGATTCGGCGCTCTCACCGCCGCGGCCCGGGTTCGATTCCCGGTCAGGGAAACCTGTTTTGAGACCTCTTTTAAAATGGGGGCGGGTTTCCCTGCCGGTAGAGTAGCCTTGCTGTCGGATAGGCAATATTTGACCCCAAAACATGCCTCCTTCGAGCCGGATTTGAACCAGCGACCTAAGGATTTCTAACCGCGTTTGACCTACAGTCCTCCGCTCTACCAACTGAGCTATCGAAGGGTGAACGAGAGAGGGGTTTTTTCTGGCGAGGAAGGCATGCGATCCCCCATTCTCTCTCCAGTTGAGATACGAAAGAAGAAAGCCTTTGCTGACGCAACGGTCTTTCAAGCCTCTCCCTGGTGGTCTAGTGGCTAGGATTCGGCGCTTTCACCGCCGCGGCCCGGGTTCGATTCCCGGTCAGGGAACTTTAGGTTCAGCCGAAAGCTTGGTGACAGCTGGCTTTTTGCGTCCTTTGTCTCAAAGTAAGGCGTGCCACCAAGTCACGCTGTGTAGTTTGAACACACAGCTCACGCAGGGACTCGAAAGCTGGACCCTCAAGATTAAAAGCTTCCATTGCTTCCTCAAAGTGAGGTATATGAGAGAGAGTCAAAGGTGGACCGCTCCGACAGGGTTTGAACGCACGCCGCCCGAACAGGGACTTGAACCCTGGACCCTCAGATTAAAAGTCTGATGCTCTGCCGACTGAGCTATCCGGGCTCTGGAAGGACGGAAAACACAGGGTGTTTCGTGGAACTTGCGCATGTAAATCTCCTCGCCCACACGAACCCTTAAGGATCGTATGGCGAATCCCTGGCAAGTGTAGCGGGGTTTGCTCGTTGAAGAATGGAAGTACTTCGCCAATCGTCAGCATTAGTGAACACGCACCCGTCCAAATACCTTTGACAATGGATTTGTTCAAGTAAGGACAATATGGATCGTATGAAGGAGTTAGATTTTGAACTTGTTATGAGATTGGTTTCAATGAACAGCTGCAGGGGTCACGAGACTGAGTCTGCGTGATCTCAGTCAGGTTGCAATTAGAATTGCGTTTTTGGGGACGTGTTCTGTGGAATCGTTCAGGTAGTGTTGCACAGGCACTAATCTCGTTGAATCCCAGGAGAAGCTTGGCGACGTCCATTGGAACGTCAATCCTGATGGCGTTCACGCCATAGTTGGTACTCTGAGCGCACTTTGCGGCACAGCGTTTGCACATCAGAGTCCACGTCTGAATGTTGCCTCCTTGCATGCACGTGGGCCTCGTGGCGCAACGGTAGCGCGTCTGACTCCAGATCAGAAGGTTGCGTGTTCAAATCACGTCGGGGTCAGCGGAGATTATGTGTGGCCCTCCATCGGGAAAAGGACGTCTTTCTTGCGGACGCAGTGAGAGCTCACTCTTTTACAGAACTGGCAAAATCAAGCTCTGATTGCTTTCCCTCAAAGTGAGTCATGCCACCACTTCTAGGCAGGGCAAAGAAAAGCCATTCAAAGGTTGTGGGTTGGAGTCCCACCAGAGTCGTTGTCTTTGCTTCCCAAACTCCCGTTGACAGATCACAGGAAGAGTTATTAGTATGGCCGCTCCTCCTCCTCTTCATCATGGGGAGTTTTGGCCCACGTCTCCCAGCGTTTCCTTCCATTTTTTCGAGTCCTGGTCCTGTGGAGACAGGGTCTCTGTGGCGCAATTGGTTAGCGCGTTCGGCTGTTAACCGAAAGGATGGTGGTTCGAGCCCACCCAGGGACGAGTGTTTTCTTGTTTGAAAACCTTAAAGCACCTAACCGAAGAGAAAACAGCAGCCTGAGCCCGTCGTGGAGCGCCAAGCAAGGCGCCGTGGCTTAGTTGGTCAAAGCGCCTGTCTAGTAAACAGGAGATCCTGAGTTCAAATCTCAGCGGTGCCTTTTCTGGCGCAAGAGGAAGCCAAGCGCTCCCTGGTGGTAGGTTCATTTGAAAGCTTAGCCTTGCAACTTGGCCCTCATCTTTGACAGTGAGCGAGCAGAGTGAGCCCGAGGAAGCAGAGCTCTCCCTGGTGGCCTAGTGGCTAGGATTCGGCGCTCTCACCGCCGCGGCCCGGGTTCGATTCCCGGTCAGGGAAACCTGTTTTGAGACCTCTTTTAAAATGGGGGCGGGTTTCCCTGCCGGTAGAGTAGCCTTGCTGTCGGATAGGCAATATTTGACCCCAAAACATGCCTCCTTCGAGCCGGATTTGAACCAGCGACCTAAGGATTTCTAACCGCGTTTGACCTACAGTCCTCCGCTCTACCAACTGAGCTATCGAAGGGTGAACGAGAGAGGGGTTTTTTCTGGCGAGGAAGGCATGCGATCCCCCATTCTCTCTCCAGTTGAGATACGAAAGAAGAAAGCCTTTGCTGACGCAACGGTCTTTCAAGCCTCTCCCTGGTGGTCTAGTGGCTAGGATTCGGCGCTTTCACCGCCGCGGCCCGGGTTCGATTCCCGGTCAGGGAACTTTAGGTTCAGCCGAAAGCTTGGTGACAGCTGGCTTTTTGCGTCCTTTGTCTCAAAGTAAGGCGTGCCACCAAGTCACGCTGTGTAGTTTGAACACACAGCTCACGCAGGGACTCGAAAGCTGGACCCTCAAGATTAAAAGCTTCCATTGCTTCCTCAAAGTGAGGTATATGAGAGAGAGTCAAAGGTGGACCGCTCCGACAGGGTTTGAACGCACGCCGCCCGAACAGGGACTTGAACCCTGGACCCTCAGATTAAAAGTCTGATGCTCTGCCGACTGAGCTATCCGGGCTCTGGAAGGACGGAAAACACAGGGTGTTTCGTGGAACTTGCGCATGTAAATCTCCTCGCCCACACGAACCCTTAAGGATCGTATGGCGAATCCCTGGCAAGTGTAGCGGGGTTTGCTCGTTGAAGAATGGAAGTACTTCGCCAATCGTCAGCATTAGTGAACACGCACCCGTCCAAATACCTTTGACAATGGATTTGTTCAAGTAAGGACAATATGGATCGTATGAAGGAGTTAGATTTTGAACTTGTTATGAGATTGGTTTCAATGAACAGCTGCAGGGGTCACGAGACTGAGTCTGCGTGATCTCAGTCAGGTTGCAATTAGAATTGCGTTTTTGGGGACGTGTTCTGTGGAATCGTTCAGGTAGTGTTGCACAGGCACTAATCTCGTTGAATCCCAGGAGAAGCTTGGCGACGTCCATTGGAACGTCAATCCTGATGGCGTTCACGCCATAGTTGGTACTCTGAGCGCACTTTGCGGCACAGCGTTTGCACATCAGAGTCCACGTCTGAATGTTGCCTCCTTGCATGCACGTGGGCCTCGTGGCGCAACGGTAGCGCGTCTGACTCCAGATCAGAAGGTTGCGTGTTCAAATCACGTCGGGGTCAGCGGAGATTATGTGTGGCCCTCCATCGGGAAAAGGACGTCTTTCTTGCGGACGCAGTGAGAGCTCACTCTTTTACAGAACTGGCAAAATCAAGCTCTGATTGCTTTCCCTCAAAGTGAGTCATGCCACCACTTCTAGGCAGGGCAAAGAAAAGCCATTCAAAGGTTGTGGGTTGGAGTCCCACCAGAGTCGTTGTCTTTGCTTCCCAAACTCCCGTTGACAGATCACAGGAAGAGTTATTAGTATGGCCGCTCCTCCTCCTCTTCATCATGGGGAGTTTTGGCCCACGTCTCCCAGCGTTTCCTTCCATTTTTTCGAGTCCTGGTCCTGTGGAGACAGGGTCTCTGTGGCGCAATTGGTTAGCGCGTTCGGCTGTTAACCGAAAGGATGGTGGTTCGAGCCCACCCAGGGACGAGTGTTTTCTTGTTTGAAAACCTTAAAGCACCTAACCGAAGAGAAAACAGCAGCCTGAGCCCGTCGTGGAGCGCCAAGCAAGGCGCCGTGGCTTAGTTGGTCAAAGCGCCTGTCTAGTAAACAGGAGATCCTGAGTTCAAATCTCAGCGGTGCCTTTTCTGGCGCAAGAGGAAGCCAAGCGCTCCCTGGTGGTAGGTTCATTTGAAAGCTTAGCCTTGCAACTTGGCCCTCATCTTTGACAGTGAGCGAGCAGAGTGAGCCCGAGGAAGCAGAGCTCTCCCTGGTGGCCTAGTGGCTAGGATTCGGCGCTCTCACCGCCGCGGCCCGGGTTCGATTCCCGGTCAGGGAAACCTGTTTTGAGACCTCTTTTAAAATGGGGGCGGGTTTCCCTGCCGGTAGAGTAGCCTTGCTGTCGGATAGGCAATATTTGACCCCAAAACATGCCTCCTTCGAGCCGGATTTGAACCAGCGACCTAAGGATTTCTAACCGCGTTTGACCTACAGTCCTCCGCTCTACCAACTGAGCTATCGAAGGGTGAACGAGAGAGGGGTTTTTTCTGGCGAGGAAGGCATGCGATCCCCCATTCTCTCTCCAGTTGAGATACGAAAGAAGAAAGCCTTTGCTGACGCAACGGTCTTTCAAGCCTCTCCCTGGTGGTCTAGTGGCTAGGATTCGGCGCTTTCACCGCCGCGGCCCGGGTTCGATTCCCGGTCAGGGAACTTTAGGTTCAGCCGAAAGCTTGGTGACAGCTGGCTTTTTGCGTCCTTTGTCTCAAAGTAAGGCGTGCCACCAAGTCACGCTGTGTAGTTTGAACACACAGCTCACGCAGGGACTCGAAAGCTGGACCCTCAAGATTAAAAGCTTCCATTGCTTCCTCAAAGTGAGGTATATGAGAGAGAGTCAAAGGTGGACCGCTCCGACAGGGTTTGAACGCACGCCGCCCGAACAGGGACTTGAACCCTGGACCCTCAGATTAAAAGTCTGATGCTCTGCCGACTGAGCTATCCGGGCTCTGGAAGGACGGAAAACACAGGGTGTTTCGTGGAACTTGCGCATGTAAATCTCCTCGCCCACACGAACCCTTAAGGATCGTATGGCGAATCCCTGGCAAGTGTAGCGGGGTTTGCTCGTTGAAGAATGGAAGTACTTCGCCAATCGTCAGCATTAGTGAACACGCACCCGTCCAAATACCTTTGACAATGGATTTGTTCAAGTAAGGACAATATGGATCGTATGAAGGAGTTAGATTTTGAACTTGTTATGAGATTGGTTTCAATGAACAGCTGCAGGGGTCACGAGACTGAGTCTGCGTGATCTCAGTCAGGTTGCAATTAGAATTGCGTTTTTGGGGACGTGTTCTGTGGAATCGTTCAGGTAGTGTTGCACAGGCACTAATCTCGTTGAATCCCAGGAGAAGCTTGGCGACGTCCATTGGAACGTCAATCCTGATGGCGTTCACGCCATAGTTGGTACTCTGAGCGCACTTTGCGGCACAGCGTTTGCACATCAGAGTCCACGTCTGAATGTTGCCTCCTTGCATGCACGTGGGCCTCGTGGCGCAACGGTAGCGCGTCTGACTCCAGATCAGAAGGTTGCGTGTTCAAATCACGTCGGGGTCAGCGGAGATTATGTGTGGCCCTCCATCGGGAAAAGGACGTCTTTCTTGCGGACGCAGTGAGAGCTCACTCTTTTACAGAACTGGCAAAATCAAGCTCTGATTGCTTTCCCTCAAAGTGAGTCATGCCACCACTTCTAGGCAGGGCAAAGAAAAGCCATTCAAAGGTTGTGGGTTGGAGTCCCACCAGAGTCGTTGTCTTTGCTTCCCAAACTCCCGTTGACAGATCACAGGAAGAGTTATTAGTATGGCCGCTCCTCCTCCTCTTCATCATGGGGAGTTTTGGCCCACGTCTCCCAGCGTTTCCTTCCATTTTTTCGAGTCCTGGTCCTGTGGAGACAGGGTCTCTGTGGCGCAATTGGTTAGCGCGTTCGGCTGTTAACCGAAAGGATGGTGGTTCGAGCCCACCCAGGGACGAGTGTTTTCTTGTTTGAAAACCTTAAAGCACCTAACCGAAGAGAAAACAGCAGCCTGAGCCCGTCGTGGAGCGCCAAGCAAGGCGCCGTGGCTTAGTTGGTCAAAGCGCCTGTCTAGTAAACAGGAGATCCTGAGTTCAAATCTCAGCGGTGCCTTTTCTGGCGCAAGAGGAAGCCAAGCGCTCCCTGGTGGTAGGTTCATTTGAAAGCTTAGCCTTGCAACTTGGCCCTCATCTTTGACAGTGAGCGAGCAGAGTGAGCCCGAGGAAGCAGAGCTCTCCCTGGTGGCCTAGTGGCTAGGATTCGGCGCTCTCACCGCCGCGGCCCGGGTTCGATTCCCGGTCAGGGAAACCTGTTTTGAGACCTCTTTTAAAATGGGGGCGGGTTTCCCTGCCGGTAGAGTAGCCTTGCTGTCGGATAGGCAATATTTGACCCCAAAACATGCCTCCTTCGAGCCGGATTTGAACCAGCGACCTAAGGATTTCTAACCGCGTTTGACCTACAGTCCTCCGCTCTACCAACTGAGCTATCGAAGGGTGAACGAGAGAGGGGTTTTTTCTGGCGAGGAAGGCATGCGATCCCCCATTCTCTCTCCAGTTGAGATACGAAAGAAGAAAGCCTTTGCTGACGCAACGGTCTTTCAAGCCTCTCCCTGGTGGTCTAGTGGCTAGGATTCGGCGCTTTCACCGCCGCGGCCCGGGTTCGATTCCCGGTCAGGGAACTTTAGGTTCAGCCGAAAGCTTGGTGACAGCTGGCTTTTTGCGTCCTTTGTCTCAAAGTAAGGCGTGCCACCAAGTCACGCTGTGTAGTTTGAACACACAGCTCACGCAGGGACTCGAAAGCTGGACCCTCAAGATTAAAAGCTTCCATTGCTTCCTCAAAGTGAGGTATATGAGAGAGAGTCAAAGGTGGACCGCTCCGACAGGGTTTGAACGCACGCCGCCCGAACAGGGACTTGAACCCTGGACCCTCAGATTAAAAGTCTGATGCTCTGCCGACTGAGCTATCCGGGCTCTGGAAGGACGGAAAACACAGGGTGTTTCGTGGAACTTGCGCATGTAAATCTCCTCGCCCACACGAACCCTTAAGGATCGTATGGCGAATCCCTGGCAAGTGTAGCGGGGTTTGCTCGTTGAAGAATGGAAGTACTTCGCCAATCGTCAGCATTAGTGAACACGCACCCGTCCAAATACCTTTGACAATGGATTTGTTCAAGTAAGGACAATATGGATCGTATGAAGGAGTTAGATTTTGAACTTGTTATGAGATTGGTTTCAATGAACAGCTGCAGGGGTCACGAGACTGAGTCTGCGTGATCTCAGTCAGGTTGCAATTAGAATTGCGTTTTTGGGGACGTGTTCTGTGGAATCGTTCAGGTAGTGTTGCACAGGCACTAATCTCGTTGAATCCCAGGAGAAGCTTGGCGACGTCCATTGGAACGTCAATCCTGATGGCGTTCACGCCATAGTTGGTACTCTGAGCGCACTTTGCGGCACAGCGTTTGCACATCAGAGTCCACGTCTGAATGTTGCCTCCTTGCATGCACGTGGGCCTCGTGGCGCAACGGTAGCGCGTCTGACTCCAGATCAGAAGGTTGCGTGTTCAAATCACGTCGGGGTCAGCGGAGATTATGTGTGGCCCTCCATCGGGAAAAGGACGTCTTTCTTGCGGACGCAGTGAGAGCTCACTCTTTTACAGAACTGGCAAAATCAAGCTCTGATTGCTTTCCCTCAAAGTGAGTCATGCCACCACTTCTAGGCAGGGCAAAGAAAAGCCATTCAAAGGTTGTGGGTTGGAGTCCCACCAGAGTCGTTGTCTTTGCTTCCCAAACTCCCGTTGACAGATCACAGGAAGAGTTATTAGTATGGCCGCTCCTCCTCCTCTTCATCATGGGGAGTTTTGGCCCACGTCTCCCAGCGTTTCCTTCCATTTTTTCGAGTCCTGGTCCTGTGGAGACAGGGTCTCTGTGGCGCAATTGGTTAGCGCGTTCGGCTGTTAACCGAAAGGATGGTGGTTCGAGCCCACCCAGGGACGAGTGTTTTCTTGTTTGAAAACCTTAAAGCACCTAACCGAAGAGAAAACAGCAGCCTGAGCCCGTCGTGGAGCGCCAAGCAAGGCGCCGTGGCTTAGTTGGTCAAAGCGCCTGTCTAGTAAACAGGAGATCCTGAGTTCAAATCTCAGCGGTGCCTTTTCTGGCGCAAGAGGAAGCCAAGCGCTCCCTGGTGGTAGGTTCATTTGAAAGCTTAGCCTTGCAACTTGGCCCTCATCTTTGACAGTGAGCGAGCAGAGTGAGCCCGAGGAAGCAGAGCTCTCCCTGGTGGCCTAGTGGCTAGGATTCGGCGCTCTCACCGCCGCGGCCCGGGTTCGATTCCCGGTCAGGGAAACCTGTTTTGAGACCTCTTTTAAAATGGGGGCGGGTTTCCCTGCCGGTAGAGTAGCCTTGCTGTCGGATAGGCAATATTTGACCCCAAAACATGCCTCCTTCGAGCCGGATTTGAACCAGCGACCTAAGGATTTCTAACCGCGTTTGACCTACAGTCCTCCGCTCTACCAACTGAGCTATCGAAGGGTGAACGAGAGAGGGGTTTTTTCTGGCGAGGAAGGCATGCGATCCCCCATTCTCTCTCCAGTTGAGATACGAAAGAAGAAAGCCTTTGCTGACGCAACGGTCTTTCAAGCCTCTCCCTGGTGGTCTAGTGGCTAGGATTCGGCGCTTTCACCGCCGCGGCCCGGGTTCGATTCCCGGTCAGGGAACTTTAGGTTCAGCCGAAAGCTTGGTGACAGCTGGCTTTTTGCGTCCTTTGTCTCAAAGTAAGGCGTGCCACCAAGTCACGCTGTGTAGTTTGAACACACAGCTCACGCAGGGACTCGAAAGCTGGACCCTCAAGATTAAAAGCTTCCATTGCTTCCTCAAAGTGAGGTATATGAGAGAGAGTCAAAGGTGGACCGCTCCGACAGGGTTTGAACGCACGCCGCCCGAACAGGGACTTGAACCCTGGACCCTCAGATTAAAAGTCTGATGCTCTGCCGACTGAGCTATCCGGGCTCTGGAAGGACGGAAAACACAGGGTGTTTCGTGGAACTTGCGCATGTAAATCTCCTCGCCCACACGAACCCTTAAGGATCGTATGGCGAATCCCTGGCAAGTGTAGCGGGGTTTGCTCGTTGAAGAATGGAAGTACTTCGCCAATCGTCAGCATTAGTGAACACGCACCCGTCCAAATACCTTTGACAATGGATTTGTTCAAGTAAGGACAATATGGATCGTATGAAGGAGTTAGATTTTGAACTTGTTATGAGATTGGTTTCAATGAACAGCTGCAGGGGTCACGAGACTGAGTCTGCGTGATCTCAGTCAGGTTGCAATTAGAATTGCGTTTTTGGGGACGTGTTCTGTGGAATCGTTCAGGTAGTGTTGCACAGGCACTAATCTCGTTGAATCCCAGGAGAAGCTTGGCGACGTCCATTGGAACGTCAATCCTGATGGCGTTCACGCCATAGTTGGTACTCTGAGCGCACTTTGCGGCACAGCGTTTGCACATCAGAGTCCACGTCTGAATGTTGCCTCCTTGCATGCACGTGGGCCTCGTGGCGCAACGGTAGCGCGTCTGACTCCAGATCAGAAGGTTGCGTGTTCAAATCACGTCGGGGTCAGCGGAGATTATGTGTGGCCCTCCATCGGGAAAAGGACGTCTTTCTTGCGGACGCAGTGAGAGCTCACTCTTTTACAGAACTGGCAAAATCAAGCTCTGATTGCTTTCCCTCAAAGTGAGTCATGCCACCACTTCTAGGCAGGGCAAAGAAAAGCCATTCAAAGGTTGTGGGTTGGAGTCCCACCAGAGTCGTTGTCTTTGCTTCCCAAACTCCCGTTGACAGATCACAGGAAGAGTTATTAGTATGGCCGCTCCTCCTCCTCTTCATCATGGGGAGTTTTGGCCCACGTCTCCCAGCGTTTCCTTCCATTTTTTCGAGTCCTGGTCCTGTGGAGACAGGGTCTCTGTGGCGCAATTGGTTAGCGCGTTCGGCTGTTAACCGAAAGGATGGTGGTTCGAGCCCACCCAGGGACGAGTGTTTTCTTGTTTGAAAACCTTAAAGCACCTAACCGAAGAGAAAACAGCAGCCTGAGCCCGTCGTGGAGCGCCAAGCAAGGCGCCGTGGCTTAGTTGGTCAAAGCGCCTGTCTAGTAAACAGGAGATCCTGAGTTCAAATCTCAGCGGTGCCTTTTCTGGCGCAAGAGGAAGCCAAGCGCTCCCTGGTGGTAGGTTCATTTGAAAGCTTAGCCTTGCAACTTGGCCCTCATCTTTGACAGTGAGCGAGCAGAGTGAGCCCGAGGAAGCAGAGCTCTCCCTGGTGGCCTAGTGGCTAGGATTCGGCGCTCTCACCGCCGCGGCCCGGGTTCGATTCCCGGTCAGGGAAACCTGTTTTGAGACCTCTTTTAAAATGGGGGCGGGTTTCCCTGCCGGTAGAGTAGCCTTGCTGTCGGATAGGCAATATTTGACCCCAAAACATGCCTCCTTCGAGCCGGATTTGAACCAGCGACCTAAGGATTTCTAACCGCGTTTGACCTACAGTCCTCCGCTCTACCAACTGAGCTATCGAAGGGTGAACGAGAGAGGGGTTTTTTCTGGCGAGGAAGGCATGCGATCCCCCATTCTCTCTCCAGTTGAGATACGAAAGAAGAAAGCCTTTGCTGACGCAACGGTCTTTCAAGCCTCTCCCTGGTGGTCTAGTGGCTAGGATTCGGCGCTTTCACCGCCGCGGCCCGGGTTCGATTCCCGGTCAGGGAACTTTAGGTTCAGCCGAAAGCTTGGTGACAGCTGGCTTTTTGCGTCCTTTGTCTCAAAGTAAGGCGTGCCACCAAGTCACGCTGTGTAGTTTGAACACACAGCTCACGCAGGGACTCGAAAGCTGGACCCTCAAGATTAAAAGCTTCCATTGCTTCCTCAAAGTGAGGTATATGAGAGAGAGTCAAAGGTGGACCGCTCCGACAGGGTTTGAACGCACGCCGCCCGAACAGGGACTTGAACCCTGGACCCTCAGATTAAAAGTCTGATGCTCTGCCGACTGAGCTATCCGGGCTCTGGAAGGACGGAAAACACAGGGTGTTTCGTGGAACTTGCGCATGTAAATCTCCTCGCCCACACGAACCCTTAAGGATCGTATGGCGAATCCCTGGCAAGTGTAGCGGGGTTTGCTCGTTGAAGAATGGAAGTACTTCGCCAATCGTCAGCATTAGTGAACACGCACCCGTCCAAATACCTTTGACAATGGATTTGTTCAAGTAAGGACAATATGGATCGTATGAAGGAGTTAGATTTTGAACTTGTTATGAGATTGGTTTCAATGAACAGCTGCAGGGGTCACGAGACTGAGTCTGCGTGATCTCAGTCAGGTTGCAATTAGAATTGCGTTTTTGGGGACGTGTTCTGTGGAATCGTTCAGGTAGTGTTGCACAGGCACTAATCTCGTTGAATCCCAGGAGAAGCTTGGCGACGTCCATTGGAACGTCAATCCTGATGGCGTTCACGCCATAGTTGGTACTCTGAGCGCACTTTGCGGCACAGCGTTTGCACATCAGAGTCCACGTCTGAATGTTGCCTCCTTGCATGCACGTGGGCCTCGTGGCGCAACGGTAGCGCGTCTGACTCCAGATCAGAAGGTTGCGTGTTCAAATCACGTCGGGGTCAGCGGAGATTATGTGTGGCCCTCCATCGGGAAAAGGACGTCTTTCTTGCGGACGCAGTGAGAGCTCACTCTTTTACAGAACTGGCAAAATCAAGCTCTGATTGCTTTCCCTCAAAGTGAGTCATGCCACCACTTCTAGGCAGGGCAAAGAAAAGCCATTCAAAGGTTGTGGGTTGGAGTCCCACCAGAGTCGTTGTCTTTGCTTCCCAAACTCCCGTTGACAGATCACAGGAAGAGTTATTAGTATGGCCGCTCCTCCTCCTCTTCATCATGGGGAGTTTTGGCCCACGTCTCCCAGCGTTTCCTTCCATTTTTTCGAGTCCTGGTCCTGTGGAGACAGGGTCTCTGTGGCGCAATTGGTTAGCGCGTTCGGCTGTTAACCGAAAGGATGGTGGTTCGAGCCCACCCAGGGACGAGTGTTTTCTTGTTTGAAAACCTTAAAGCACCTAACCGAAGAGAAAACAGCAGCCTGAGCCCGTCGTGGAGCGCCAAGCAAGGCGCCGTGGCTTAGTTGGTCAAAGCGCCTGTCTAGTAAACAGGAGATCCTGAGTTCAAATCTCAGCGGTGCCTTTTCTGGCGCAAGAGGAAGCCAAGCGCTCCCTGGTGGTAGGTTCATTTGAAAGCTTAGCCTTGCAACTTGGCCCTCATCTTTGACAGTGAGCGAGCAGAGTGAGCCCGAGGAAGCAGAGCTCTCCCTGGTGGCCTAGTGGCTAGGATTCGGCGCTCTCACCGCCGCGGCCCGGGTTCGATTCCCGGTCAGGGAAACCTGTTTTGAGACCTCTTTTAAAATGGGGGCGGGTTTCCCTGCCGGTAGAGTAGCCTTGCTGTCGGATAGGCAATATTTGACCCCAAAACATGCCTCCTTCGAGCCGGATTTGAACCAGCGACCTAAGGATTTCTAACCGCGTTTGACCTACAGTCCTCCGCTCTACCAACTGAGCTATCGAAGGTGTGAACGAGAGAGGGGTTTTTTCTGGCGAGGAAGGCATGCGATCCCCCATTCTCTCTCCAGTTGAGATACGAAAGAAGAAAGCCTTTGCTGACGCAACGGTCTTTCAAGCCTCTCCCTGGTGGTCTAGTGGCTAGGATTCGGCGCTTTCACCGCCGCGGCCCGGGTTCGATTCCCGGTCAGGGAACTTTAGGTTCAGCCGAAAGCTTGGTGACAGCTGGCTTTTTGCGTCCTTTGTCTCAAAGTAAGGCGTGCCACCAAGTCACGCTGTGTAGTTTGAACACACAGCTCACGCAGGGACTCGAAAGCTGGACCCTCAAGATTAAAAGCTTCCATTGCTTCCTCAAAGTGAGGTATATGAGAGAGAGTCAAAGGTGGACCGCTCCGACAGGGTTTGAACGCACGCCGCCCGAACAGGGACTTGAACCCTGGACCCTCAGATTAAAAGTCTGATGCTCTGCCGACTGAGCTATCCGGGCTCTGGAAGGACGGAAAACACAGGGTGTTTCGTGGAACTTGCGCATGTAAATCTCCTCGCCCACACGAACCCTTAAGGATCGTATGGCGAATCCCTGGCAAGTGTAGCGGGGTTTGCTCGTTGAAGAATGGAAGTACTTCGCCAATCGTCAGCATTAGTGAACACGCACCCGTCCAAATACCTTTGACAATGGATTTGTTCAAGTAAGGACAATATGGATCGTATGAAGGAGTTAGATTTTGAACTTGTTATGAGATTGGTTTCAATGAACAGCTGCAGGGGTCACGAGACTGAGTCTGCGTGATCTCAGTCAGGTTGCAATTAGAATTGCGTTTTTGGGGACGTGTTCTGTGGAATCGTTCAGGTAGTGTTGCACAGGCACTAATCTCGTTGAATCCCAGGAGAAGCTTGGCGACGTCCATTGGAACGTCAATCCTGATGGCGTTCACGCCATAGTTGGTACTCTGAGCGCACTTTGCGGCACAGCGTTTGCACATCAGAGTCCACGTCTGAATGTTGCCTCCTTGCATGCACGTGGGCCTCGTGGCGCAACGGTAGCGCGTCTGACTCCAGATCAGAAGGTTGCGTGTTCAAATCACGTCGGGGTCAGCGGAGATTATGTGTGGCCCTCCATCGGGAAAAGGACGTCTTTCTTGCGGACGCAGTGAGAGCTCACTCTTTTACAGAACTGGCAAAATCAAGCTCTGATTGCTTTCCCTCAAAGTGAGTCATGCCACCACTTCTAGGCAGGGCAAAGAAAAGCCATTCAAAGGTTGTGGGTTGGAGTCCCACCAGAGTCGTTGTCTTTGCTTCCCAAACTCCCGTTGACAGATCACAGGAAGAGTTATTAGTATGGCCGCTCCTCCTCCTCTTCATCATGGGGAGTTTTGGCCCACGTCTCCCAGCGTTTCCTTCCATTTTTTCGAGTCCTGGTCCTGTGGAGACAGGGTCTCTGTGGCGCAATTGGTTAGCGCGTTCGGCTGTTAACCGAAAGGATGGTGGTTCGAGCCCACCCAGGGACGAGTGTTTTCTTGTTTGAAAACCTTAAAGCACCTAACCGAAGAGAAAACAGCAGCCTGAGCCCGTCGTGGAGCGCCAAGCAAGGCGCCGTGGCTTAGTTGGTCAAAGCGCCTGTCTAGTAAACAGGAGATCCTGAGTTCAAATCTCAGCGGTGCCTTTTCTGGCGCAAGAGGAAGCCAAGCGCTCCCTGGTGGTAGGTTCATTTGAAAGCTTAGCCTTGCAACTTGGCCCTCATCTTTGACAGTGAGCGAGCAGAGTGAGCCCGAGGAAGCAGAGCTCTCCCTGGTGGCCTAGTGGCTAGGATTCGGCGCTCTCACCGCCGCGGCCCGGGTTCGATTCCCGGTCAGGGAAACCTGTTTTGAGACCTCTTTTAAAATGGGGGCGGGTTTCCCTGCCGGTAGAGTAGCCTTGCTGTCGGATAGGCAATATTTGACCCCAAAACATGCCTCCTTCGAGCCGGATTTGAACCAGCGACCTAAGGATTTCTAACCGCGTTTGACCTACAGTCCTCCGCTCTACCAACTGAGCTATCGAAGGGTGAACGAGAGAGGGGTTTTTTCTGGCGAGGAAGGCATGCGATCCCCCATTCTCTCTCCAGTTGAGATACGAAAGAAGAAAGCCTTTGCTGACGCAACGGTCTTTCAAGCCTCTCCCTGGTGGTCTAGTGGCTAGGATTCGGCGCTTTCACCGCCGCGGCCCGGGTTCGATTCCCGGTCAGGGAACTTTAGGTTCAGCCGAAAGCTTGGTGACAGCTGGCTTTTTGCGTCCTTTGTCTCAAAGTAAGGCGTGCCACCAAGTCACGCTGTGTAGTTTGAACACACAGCTCACGCAGGGACTCGAAAGCTGGACCCTCAAGATTAAAAGCTTCCATTGCTTCCTCAAAGTGAGGTATATGAGAGAGAGTCAAAGGTGGACCGCTCCGACAGGGTTTGAACGCACGCCGCCCGAACAGGGACTTGAACCCTGGACCCTCAGATTAAAAGTCTGATGCTCTGCCGACTGAGCTATCCGGGCTCTGGAAGGACGGAAAACACAGGGTGTTTCGTGGAACTTGCGCATGTAAATCTCCTCGCCCACACGAACCCTTAAGGATCGTATGGCGAATCCCTGGCAAGTGTAGCGGGGTTTGCTCGTTGAAGAATGGAAGTACTTCGCCAATCGTCAGCATTAGTGAACACGCACCCGTCCAAATACCTTTGACAATGGATTTGTTCAAGTAAGGACAATATGGATCGTATGAAGGAGTTAGATTTTGAACTTGTTATGAGATTGGTTTCAATGAACAGCTGCAGGGGTCACGAGACTGAGTCTGCGTGATCTCAGTCAGGTTGCAATTAGAATTGCGTTTTTGGGGACGTGTTCTGTGGAATCGTTCAGGTAGTGTTGCACAGGCACTAATCTCGTTGAATCCCAGGAGAAGCTTGGCGACGTCCATTGGAACGTCAATCCTGATGGCGTTCACGCCATAGTTGGTACTCTGAGCGCACTTTGCGGCACAGCGTTTGCACATCAGAGTCCACGTCTGAATGTTGCCTCCTTGCATGCACGTGGGCCTCGTGGCGCAACGGTAGCGCGTCTGACTCCAGATCAGAAGGTTGCGTGTTCAAATCACGTCGGGGTCAGCGGAGATTATGTGTGGCCCTCCATCGGGAAAAGGACGTCTTTCTTGCGGACGCAGTGAGAGCTCACTCTTTTACAGAACTGGCAAAATCAAGCTCTGATTGCTTTCCCTCAAAGTGAGTCATGCCACCACTTCTAGGCAGGGCAAAGAAAAGCCATTCAAAGGTTGTGGGTTGGAGTCCCACCAGAGTCGTTGTCTTTGCTTCCCAAACTCCCGTTGACAGATCACAGGAAGAGTTATTAGTATGGCCGCTCCTCCTCCTCTTCATCATGGGGAGTTTTGGCCCACGTCTCCCAGCGTTTCCTTCCATTTTTTCGAGTCCTGGTCCTGTGGAGACAGGGTCTCTGTGGCGCAATTGGTTAGCGCGTTCGGCTGTTAACCGAAAGGATGGTGGTTCGAGCCCACCCAGGGACGAGTGTTTTCTTGTTTGAAAACCTTAAAGCACCTAACCGAAGAGAAAACAGCAGCCTGAGCCCGTCGTGGAGCGCCAAGCAAGGCGCCGTGGCTTAGTTGGTCAAAGCGCCTGTCTAGTAAACAGGAGATCCTGAGTTCAAATCTCAGCGGTGCCTTTTCTGGCGCAAGAGGAAGCCAAGCGCTCCCTGGTGGTAGGTTCATTTGAAAGCTTAGCCTTGCAACTTGGCCCTCATCTTTGACAGTGAGCGAGCAGAGTGAGCCCGAGGAAGCAGAGCTCTCCCTGGTGGCCTAGTGGCTAGGATTCGGCGCTCTCACCGCCGCGGCCCGGGTTCGATTCCCGGTCAGGGAAACCTGTTTTGAGACCTCTTTTAAAATGGGGGCGGGTTTCCCTGCCGGTAGAGTAGCCTTGCTGTCGGATAGGCAATATTTGACCCCAAAACATGCCTCCTTCGAGCCGGATTTGAACCAGCGACCTAAGGATTTCTAACCGCGTTTGACCTACAGTCCTCCGCTCTACCAACTGAGCTATCGAAGGGTGAACGAGAGAGGGGTTTTTTCTGGCGAGGAAGGCATGCGATCCCCCATTCTCTCTCCAGTTGAGATACGAAAGAAGAAAGCCTTTGCTGACGCAACGGTCTTTCAAGCCTCTCCCTGGTGGTCTAGTGGCTAGGATTCGGCGCTTTCACCGCCGCGGCCCGGGTTCGATTCCCGGTCAGGGAACTTTAGGTTCAGCCGAAAGCTTGGTGACAGCTGGCTTTTTGCGTCCTTTGTCTCAAAGTAAGGCGTGCCACCAAGTCACGCTGTGTAGTTTGAACACACAGCTCACGCAGGGACTCGAAAGCTGGACCCTCAAGATTAAAAGCTTCCATTGCTTCCTCAAAGTGAGGTATATGAGAGAGAGTCAAAGGTGGACCGCTCCGACAGGGTTTGAACGCACGCCGCCCGAACAGGGACTTGAACCCTGGACCCTCAGATTAAAAGTCTGATGCTCTGCCGACTGAGCTATCCGGGCTCTGGAAGGACGGAAAACACAGGGTGTTTCGTGGAACTTGCGCATGTAAATCTCCTCGCCCACACGAACCCTTAAGGATCGTATGGCGAATCCCTGGCAAGTGTAGCGGGGTTTGCTCGTTGAAGAATGGAAGTACTTCGCCAATCGTCAGCATTAGTGAACACGCACCCGTCCAAATACCTTTGACAATGGATTTGTTCAAGTAAGGACAATATGGATCGTATGAAGGAGTTAGATTTTGAACTTGTTATGAGATTGGTTTCAATGAACAGCTGCAGGGGTCACGAGACTGAGTCTGCGTGATCTCAGTCAGGTTGCAATTAGAATTGCGTTTTTGGGGACGTGTTCTGTGGAATCGTTCAGGTAGTGTTGCACAGGCACTAATCTCGTTGAATCCCAGGAGAAGCTTGGCGACGTCCATTGGAACGTCAATCCTGATGGCGTTCACGCCATAGTTGGTACTCTGAGCGCACTTTGCGGCACAGCGTTTGCACATCAGAGTCCACGTCTGAATGTTGCCTCCTTGCATGCACGTGGGCCTCGTGGCGCAACGGTAGCGCGTCTGACTCCAGATCAGAAGGTTGCGTGTTCAAATCACGTCGGGGTCAGCGGAGATTATGTGTGGCCCTCCATCGGGAAAAGGACGTCTTTCTTGCGGACGCAGTGAGAGCTCACTCTTTTACAGAACTGGCAAAATCAAGCTCTGATTGCTTTCCCTCAAAGTGAGTCATGCCACCACTTCTAGGCAGGGCAAAGAAAAGCCATTCAAAGGTTGTGGGTTGGAGTCCCACCAGAGTCGTTGTCTTTGCTTCCCAAACTCCCGTTGACAGATCACAGGAAGAGTTATTAGTATGGCCGCTCCTCCTCCTCTTCATCATGGGGAGTTTTGGCCCACGTCTCCCAGCGTTTCCTTCCATTTTTTCGAGTCCTGGTCCTGTGGAGACAGGGTCTCTGTGGCGCAATTGGTTAGCGCGTTCGGCTGTTAACCGAAAGGATGGTGGTTCGAGCCCACCCAGGGACGAGTGTTTTCTTGTTTGAAAACCTTAAAGCACCTAACCGAAGAGAAAACAGCAGCCTGAGCCCGTCGTGGAGCGCCAAGCAAGGCGCCGTGGCTTAGTTGGTCAAAGCGCCTGTCTAGTAAACAGGAGATCCTGAGTTCAAATCTCAGCGGTGCCTTTTCTGGCGCAAGAGGAAGCCAAGCGCTCCCTGGTGGTAGGTTCATTTGAAAGCTTAGCCTTGCAACTTGGCCCTCATCTTTGACAGTGAGCGAGCAGAGTGAGCCCGAGGAAGCAGAGCTCTCCCTGGTGGCCTAGTGGCTAGGATTCGGCGCTCTCACCGCCGCGGCCCGGGTTCGATTCCCGGTCAGGGAAACCTGTTTTGAGACCTCTTTTAAAATGGGGGCGGGTTTCCCTGCCGGTAGAGTAGCCTTGCTGTCGGATAGGCAATATTTGACCCCAAAACATGCCTCCTTCGAGCCGGATTTGAACCAGCGACCTAAGGATTTCTAACCGCGTTTGACCTACAGTCCTCCGCTCTACCAACTGAGCTATCGAAGGGTGAACGAGAGAGGGGTTTTTTCTGGCGAGGAAGGCATGCGATCCCCCATTCTCTCTCCAGTTGAGATACGAAAGAAGAAAGCCTTTGCTGACGCAACGGTCTTTCAAGCCTCTCCCTGGTGGTCTAGTGGCTAGGATTCGGCGCTTTCACCGCCGCGGCCCGGGTTCGATTCCCGGTCAGGGAACTTTAGGTTCAGCCGAAAGCTTGGTGACAGCTGGCTTTTTGCGTCCTTTGTCTCAAAGTAAGGCGTGCCACCAAGTCACGCTGTGTAGTTTGAACACACAGCTCACGCAGGGACTCGAAAGCTGGACCCTCAAGATTAAAAGCTTCCATTGCTTCCTCAAAGTGAGGTATATGAGAGAGAGTCAAAGGTGGACCGCTCCGACAGGGTTTGAACGCACGCCGCCCGAACAGGGACTTGAACCCTGGACCCTCAGATTAAAAGTCTGATGCTCTGCCGACTGAGCTATCCGGGCTCTGGAAGGACGGAAAACACAGGGTGTTTCGTGGAACTTGCGCATGTAAATCTCCTCGCCCACACGAACCCTTAAGGATCGTATGGCGAATCCCTGGCAAGTGTAGCGGGGTTTGCTCGTTGAAGAATGGAAGTACTTCGCCAATCGTCAGCATTAGTGAACACGCACCCGTCCAAATACCTTTGACAATGGATTTGTTCAAGTAAGGACAATATGGATCGTATGAAGGAGTTAGATTTTGAACTTGTTATGAGATTGGTTTCAATGAACAGCTGCAGGGGTCACGAGACTGAGTCTGCGTGATCTCAGTCAGGTTGCAATTAGAATTGCGTTTTTGGGGACGTGTTCTGTGGAATCGTTCAGGTAGTGTTGCACAGGCACTAATCTCGTTGAATCCCAGGAGAAGCTTGGCGACGTCCATTGGAACGTCAATCCTGATGGCGTTCACGCCATAGTTGGTACTCTGAGCGCACTTTGCGGCACAGCGTTTGCACATCAGAGTCCACGTCTGAATGTTGCCTCCTTGCATGCACGTGGGCCTCGTGGCGCAACGGTAGCGCGTCTGACTCCAGATCAGAAGGTTGCGTGTTCAAATCACGTCGGGGTCAGCGGAGATTATGTGTGGCCCTCCATCGGGAAAAGGACGTCTTTCTTGCGGACGCAGTGAGAGCTCACTCTTTTACAGAACTGGCAAAATCAAGCTCTGATTGCTTTCCCTCAAAGTGAGTCATGCCACCACTTCTAGGCAGGGCAAAGAAAAGCCATTCAAAGGTTGTGGGTTGGAGTCCCACCAGAGTCGTTGTCTTTGCTTCCCAAACTCCCGTTGACAGATCACAGGAAGAGTTATTAGTATGGCCGCTCCTCCTCCTCTTCATCATGGGGAGTTTTGGCCCACGTCTCCCAGCGTTTCCTTCCATTTTTTCGAGTCCTGGTCCTGTGGAGACAGGGTCTCTGTGGCGCAATTGGTTAGCGCGTTCGGCTGTTAACCGAAAGGATGGTGGTTCGAGCCCACCCAGGGACGAGTGTTTTCTTGTTTGAAAACCTTAAAGCACCTAACCGAAGAGAAAACAGCAGCCTGAGCCCGTCGTGGAGCGCCAAGCAAGGCGCCGTGGCTTAGTTGGTCAAAGCGCCTGTCTAGTAAACAGGAGATCCTGAGTTCAAATCTCAGCGGTGCCTTTTCTGGCGCAAGAGGAAGCCAAGCGCTCCCTGGTGGTAGGTTCATTTGAAAGCTTAGCCTTGCAACTTGGCCCTCATCTTTGACAGTGAGCGAGCAGAGTGAGCCCGAGGAAGCAGAGCTCTCCCTGGTGGCCTAGTGGCTAGGATTCGGCGCTCTCACCGCCGCGGCCCGGGTTCGATTCCCGGTCAGGGAAACCTGTTTTGAGACCTCTTTTAAAATGGGGGCGGGTTTCCCTGCCGGTAGAGTAGCCTTGCTGTCGGATAGGCAATATTTGACCCCAAAACATGCCTCCTTCGAGCCGGATTTGAACCAGCGACCTAAGGATTTCTAACCGCGTTTGACCTACAGTCCTCCGCTCTACCAACTGAGCTATCGAAGGGTGAACGAGAGAGGGGTTTTTTCTGGCGAGGAAGGCATGCGATCCCCCATTCTCTCTCCAGTTGAGATACGAAAGAAGAAAGCCTTTGCTGACGCAACGGTCTTTCAAGCCTCTCCCTGGTGGTCTAGTGGCTAGGATTCGGCGCTTTCACCGCCGCGGCCCGGGTTCGATTCCCGGTCAGGGAACTTTAGGTTCAGCCGAAAGCTTGGTGACAGCTGGCTTTTTGCGTCCTTTGTCTCAAAGTAAGGCGTGCCACCAAGTCACGCTGTGTAGTTTGAACACACAGCTCACGCAGGGACTCGAAAGCTGGACCCTCAAGATTAAAAGCTTCCATTGCTTCCTCAAAGTGAGGTATATGAGAGAGAGTCAAAGGTGGACCGCTCCGACAGGGTTTGAACGCACGCCGCCCGAACAGGGACTTGAACCCTGGACCCTCAGATTAAAAGTCTGATGCTCTGCCGACTGAGCTATCCGGGCTCTGGAAGGACGGAAAACACAGGGTGTTTCGTGGAACTTGCGCATGTAAATCTCCTCGCCCACACGAACCCTTAAGGATCGTATGGCGAATCCCTGGCAAGTGTAGCGGGGTTTGCTCGTTGAAGAATGGAAGTACTTCGCCAATCGTCAGCATTAGTGAACACGCACCCGTCCAAATACCTTTGACAATGGATTTGTTCAAGTAAGGACAATATGGATCGTATGAAGGAGTTAGATTTTGAACTTGTTATGAGATTGGTTTCAATGAACAGCTGCAGGGGTCACGAGACTGAGTCTGCGTGATCTCAGTCAGGTTGCAATTAGAATTGCGTTTTTGGGGACGTGTTCTGTGGAATCGTTCAGGTAGTGTTGCACAGGCACTAATCTCGTTGAATCCCAGGAGAAGCTTGGCGACGTCCATTGGAACGTCAATCCTGATGGCGTTCACGCCATAGTTGGTACTCTGAGCGCACTTTGCGGCACAGCGTTTGCACATCAGAGTCCACGTCTGAATGTTGCCTCCTTGCATGCACGTGGGCCTCGTGGCGCAACGGTAGCGCGTCTGACTCCAGATCAGAAGGTTGCGTGTTCAAATCACGTCGGGGTCAGCGGAGATTATGTGTGGCCCTCCATCGGGAAAAGGACGTCTTTCTTGCGGACGCAGTGAGAGCTCACTCTTTTACAGAACTGGCAAAATCAAGCTCTGATTGCTTTCCCTCAAAGTGAGTCATGCCACCACTTCTAGGCAGGGCAAAGAAAAGCCATTCAAAGGTTGTGGGTTGGAGTCCCACCAGAGTCGTTGTCTTTGCTTCCCAAACTCCCGTTGACAGATCACAGGAAGAGTTATTAGTATGGCCGCTCCTCCTCCTCTTCATCATGGGGAGTTTTGGCCCACGTCTCCCAGCGTTTCCTTCCATTTTTTCGAGTCCTGGTCCTGTGGAGACAGGGTCTCTGTGGCGCAATTGGTTAGCGCGTTCGGCTGTTAACCGAAAGGATGGTGGTTCGAGCCCACCCAGGGACGAGTGTTTTCTTGTTTGAAAACCTTAAAGCACCTAACCGAAGAGAAAACAGCAGCCTGAGCCCGTCGTGGAGCGCCAAGCAAGGCGCCGTGGCTTAGTTGGTCAAAGCGCCTGTCTAGTAAACAGGAGATCCTGAGTTCAAATCTCAGCGGTGCCTTTTCTGGCGCAAGAGGAAGCCAAGCGCTCCTGGTGGTAGGTTCATTTGAAAGCTTAGCCTTGCAACTTGGCCCTCATCTTTGACAGTGAGCGAGCAGAGTGAGCCCGAGGAAGCAGAGCTCTCCCTGGTGGCCTAGTGGCTAGGATTCGGCGCTCTCACCGCCGCGGCCCGGGTTCGATTCCCGGTCAGGGAAACCTGTTTTGAGACCTCTTTTAAAATGGGGGCGGGTTTCCCTGCCGGTAGAGTAGCCTTGCTGTCGGATAGGCAATATTTGACCCCAAAACATGCCTCCTTCGAGCCGGATTTGAACCAGCGACCTAAGGATTTCTAACCGCGTTTGACCTACAGTCCTCCGCTCTACCAACTGAGCTATCGAAGGGTGAACGAGAGAGGGGTTTTTTCTGGCGAGGAAGGCATGCGATCCCCCATTCTCTCTCCAGTTGAGATACGAAAGAAGAAAGCCTTTGCTGACGCAACGGTCTTTCAAGCCTCTCCCTGGTGGTCTAGTGGCTAGGATTCGGCGCTTTCACCGCCGCGGCCCGGGTTCGATTCCCGGTCAGGGAACTTTAGGTTCAGCCGAAAGCTTGGTGACAGCTGGCTTTTTGCGTCCTTTGTCTCAAAGTAAGGCGTGCCACCAAGTCACGCTGTGTAGTTTGAACACACAGCTCACGCAGGGACTCGAAAGCTGGACCCTCAAGATTAAAAGCTTCCATTGCTTCCTCAAAGTGAGGTATATGAGAGAGAGTCAAAGGTGGACCGCTCCGACAGGGTTTGAACGCACGCCGCCCGAACAGGGACTTGAACCCTGGACCCTCAGATTAAAAGTCTGATGCTCTGCCGACTGAGCTATCCGGGCTCTGGAAGGACGGAAAACACAGGGTGTTTCGTGGAACTTGCGCATGTAAATCTCCTCGCCCACACGAACCCTTAAGGATCGTATGGCGAATCCCTGGCAAGTGTAGCGGGGTTTGCTCGTTGAAGAATGGAAGTACTTCGCCAATCGTCAGCATTAGTGAACACGCACCCGTCCAAATACCTTTGACAATGGATTTGTTCAAGTAAGGACAATATGGATCGTATGAAGGAGTTAGATTTTGAACTTGTTATGAGATTGGTTTCAATGAACAGCTGCAGGGGTCACGAGACTGAGTCTGCGTGATCTCAGTCAGGTTGCAATTAGAATTGCGTTTTTTTGGGACGTGTTCTGTGGAATCGTTCAGGTAGTGTTGCACAGGCACTAATCTCGTTGAATCCCAGGAGAAGCTTGGCGACGTCCATTGGAACGTCAATCCTGATGGCGTTCACGCCATAGTTGGTACTCTGAGCGCACTTTGCGGCACAGCGTTTGCACATCAGAGTCCACGTCTGAATGTTGCCTCCTTGCATGCACGTGGGCCTCGTGGCGCAACGGTAGCGCGTCTGACTCCAGATCAGAAGGTTGCGTGTTCAAATCACGTCGGGGTCAGCGGAGATTATGTGTGGCCCTCCATCGGGAAAAGGACGTCTTTCTTGCGGACGCAGTGAGAGCTCACTCTTTTACAGAAACTGGCAAAATCAAGCTCTGATTGCTTTCCCTCAAAGTGAGTCATGCCACCACTTCTAGGCAGGGCAAAGAAAAGCCATTCAAAGGTTGTGGGTTGGAGTCCCACCAGAGTCGTTGTCTTTGCTTCCCAAACTCCCGTTGACAGATCACAGGAAGAGTTATTAGTATGGCCGCTCCTCCTCCTCTTCATCATGGGGAGTTTTGGCCCACGTCTCCCAGCGTTTCCTTCCATTTTTTCGAGTCCTGGTCCTGTGGAGACAGGGTCTCTGTGGCGCAATTGGTTAGCGCGTTCGGCTGTTAACCGAAAGGATGGTGGTTCGAGCCCACCCAGGGACGAGTGTTTTCTTGTTTGAAAACCTTAAAGCACCTAACCGAAGAGAAAACAGCAGCCTGAGCCCGTCGTGGAGCGCCAAGCAAGGCGCCGTGGCTTAGTTGGTCAAAGCGCCTGTCTAGTAAACAGGAGATCCTGAGTTCAAATCTCAGCGGTGCCTTTTCTGGCGCAAGAGGAAGCCAAGCGCTCCCTGGTGGTAGGTTCATTTGAAAGCTTAGCCTTGCAACTTGGCCCTCATCTTTGACAGTGAGCGAGCAGAGTGAGCCCGAGGAAGCAGAGCTCTCCCTGGTGGCCTAGTGGCTAGGATTCGGCGCTCTCACCGCCGCGGCCCGGGTTCGATTCCCGGTCAGGGAAACCTGTTTTGAGACCTCTTTTAAAATGGGGGGCGGGTTTCCCTGCCGGTAGAGTAGCCTTGCTGTCGGATAGGCAATATTTGACCCCAAAACATGCCTCCTTCGAGCCGGATTTGAACCAGCGACCTAAGGATTTCTAACCGCGTTTGACCTACAGTCCTCCGCTCTACCAACTGAGCTATCGAAGGGTGAACGAGAGAGGGGTTTTTTCTGGCGAGGAAGGCATGCGATCCCCCATTCTCTCTCCAGTTGAGATACGAAAGAAGAAAGCCTTTGCTGACGCAACGGTCTTTCAAGCCTCTCCCTGGTGGTCTAGTGGCTAGGATTCGGCGCTTTCACCGCCGCGGCCCGGGTTCGATTCCCGGTCAGGGAACTTTAGGTTCAGCCGAAAGCTTGGTGACAGCTGGCTTTTTGCGTCCTTTGTCTCAAA